>NW_027418962.1:0-119585 GCF_009905375.1 Apium graveolens
TTCAATATCAACTGAATTAGCCATATCTGAATCCTTCTAGGAACAAATTTAAAAACCAAATCGAATAGAAAAAAAAGACAAAAACCAAATCCAAATAGGAAAATAAAATCCTAAGTGCTTCAAAACAAGAAAACCCTTTCAAGTGAAAGGTAAAAACTTGCAAGCAAAATTCGAATTAATAATTATATAATAATCAGTACTTGTCCACTCATGCATCGCTCCTTTATTCCTTGTTGTCCAAGTCAGCTGCATACCTAGTTTGCATCCTCTCCATTGAACATCACCACAAGTCGCATACCAAATCCAATTACATATTCATTCCTTGATCCTCATCATTCTCCTCTCCTTTGAAGAAAACTCGTCCTCGAGTTCTAAAGTATTTAAGAATAAGCACATAACGATGGTATTTCTCGTAGAACTTGAAAGCCTTAAATTTCAATTCCATCAGCAATATCTTTGGAAGTAAACTCGAAAGCAATAAGATAGTTTTGATGAGATAGGTGAATTCAACAAGTTCTCTACCCCTAGAAATCATTGTGTTCCACGATGATGATGTTGTTTTCCCTTGTACACACCTCTTTAGTTTGGAACATATCCTCGAGTACCTTTTTCTCTTCAACCATGTCACGACACACAGTTTAAGAGATGTATCTATTTGATTTCTTCAACAACCAAAATTTATCATCAAGTGACTGTCTTTCTTCATGCTTCTCTACCATAGTTCTTTTGTAACTGGTTCATCCTTTTCATCCAAACTTGATGTAGTCGCCACATGTAACACATGGTAATCAGCAACAAGATCCGCGACATTCTCCACACTGACAAAGTCTTCTTCTTTAGTTTCTTCTGAAAGAGTAAACTCGTGAAGGGATGACTTCAATTTCTCGTCATGTTGAAAAGATTCAAATTCCAAAGCAAGATTGCATACATCATTAAACGAGATATATGGACTTGATTTAACCTTTCGATAAATAGGCAAATTCAATCCACGAATAAATCTTCCAATTTTAATTGTTTCCGTCTCCTCCAAGTCACAAATAAGGCGCAATCTATAAAATTCAGAAGTATACTCGGAAACACTCATAGTACCTTGAGAGAGGGATGTCATCTTCATTATACATTCAAATTTATAATGCAAAAGGAATATATTTTGCACGAAGTTTTTTTTCTTCAGAGATGTCCAAGTCATAATCTTTTCTTTTCCAGATCTAACTCTTTTTATGTTTAGATTATCAAACCACAAGCCTGCTTTCTTTGTAAGTTTAAGCGCTGCAATCTTGAATATTCTCATCTCAGTCCAACCTGTATAAGCAGAAATCTTATCGACTTGTGTAACCCATTCAACAAAATCATCTATGTTACTCAAACCTGTAAAGTAACCAAGATCTATACCAGGATCATAGACTTCATCACTATCTTTCACCTTAATTAAAATTTTATCCCATGCATCAAACCTCGATTCCGTTGAATTAACAAGTTTTTGAGTACGTTTATCAATCTCATCCAATTTTCCAAGTAATTTTCTGAGCAATTCATCCGTAGCCATAAGAAAAATCCGAAAAAAAAAATTTGGTGAACAGTGCCCGTGAACAGTGCCGATGAATAGTGCCCGTGAATAGTAAACCGTGAACAGTGCCGATGAACAGTATTTTTGTGAACAGTACCCCCCGTGAACAGTACTCGTGAACAGTACTCGCGAATAGTAATTTTTTTTATTTTTTTATTTTGAAAACCTAGATCTCTCAACAATTAAGAAATTGGAGAAAAAAACCTTGACTCTTGATACCAAATTGATGTGGATCACACCACAAAGAAAGGAAAAAAAAGAAAGAAAAAGGATAAGAGAAGAAGAGGATATTTCAAAAGAACACGATCAATCCAGAAACGTGAACTTTGAATCTCAAATTGCTTAGATCAATCCAGAAACTAAGTAATTCGAATCTAACCTTCAAAACAATCCAGTAATTGAAGTTTAGAGAAAAGAAAAACTACTAATAGTTTATCTCAAAACACAAGTTTTATATCATCCATCGTCTCTCTTAAAAGATTACATTAGAAGGGTATTTATAGGGTTAGACAATAACCCAAACCCAATAGGATTTCGAGAGAAATTCAATATCAGCTTGAATTAGCCAATTTCTGAATCCTTCTAGGAAACAAATTTAAAAACCAAATCCGAATAGAAAAAAAGACAAAAACCAAATCCAAATAGGAAAATAAAATCCTAAGTGCTTAAAACAAGAAAAACCCTTTCAAGTGAAAGGTAAAAACTTGCAAGCAAAAATTCGAATTAATAATTATATAATAATCAGCTACTTGTCCAACTTCATGCATCGCTCCTTTATTCCTTGTTGTCCAAGTAAGCTGCATAACCTATGTTTGCATCCTCTCCAATTGAACATCACCACAAGTACGCATAACCAAATCCAAATTAACATATTCATTCCTTGATCCTCATCACATTTGATATAACCAATCCTTCAGCAACATGGTTAGCCAATAACATAAAGAATCTAGCATAGTAGATGTTATGTGGTCTATTAGCTTTGTTACCTAATCTGGAACCTAATTCTAGCATGACACAGTTGCTAAAATTAAAGTACCAATCAGAAACTAGCATATAAAGCATATTAACAAGAGATGAAGTTATGGCATCAAAATTGCTAATCTTCCCAGAGAAAACCTTAATAAAGGCATCTCCAAGAAAACTCCATTCTTTCCTAAGGCCTTTCCTTCTAATGCTACCTAAACTAGCAGAATCAAAAGCATAGCCTATGGAATCAGTGTGTGGTGTTATGGCATTATTCTCAGGCAACTTAAAACAAGACTGTATATCATCACAGTTAATGCAATAATCCTTACCTTTGAGAGAGAAGGCAATAGTCATATCTGTGGAGTTGAACTCTGCAGTTGTCCAAATCTCCTCAATCACCTCACAGTAGATGGCTGGGGCTTCCAGCATTGCATAGCTCAGTTTGCAGTGTTTGATAAAGTCCATCATCTTGTGATAATCAGAATGGGCTTCATTCTTTTCAACCAAGGCTACGAAATTATTCTTTTCATAAACAAATCATGTTTGAGACATAATTTTGACTACTGGTGCCATTGTTGTGAGTAGAGGTTGCAGAGAAAAACTTGAGAATTTTGGAAGAGAAGGAAAATGAAAATTGCAAGAAAGCGTAAAGTGAAAAATAAGAGTTCAATGGGCTTTTATACTTTCTTGAATTAAAACGTAAATAAAATGATACTTTTAAGTAAATTACAGCCGTTTAAGAATAAATAAAACTGTAGAAATTCTAAACTGCCTTTAAAACAAATACATACAACAGTGTATATCTGTATCAACTATTAAGTAAAGAAATCAACGGCTGTGACTTACTGAAAGTAACTGATGTGACACTTCAACGGATAAGGTAAATAGTTATCCATTGATGATCAACACTATTTTATCCGTTGAGGGATAAAATTACCAGAAATGTATTTGTCTTTCAACGGATAATAAACATCCGTTGATAGAACAATTTTGGCTTTCAACGGATAGGGAATATCCGTTGATAAGATAAGTTTTACTAAAAAGCCAACTTTGTTCTTGCAGCAAATTCATTTCAGGCTTCAAAGCAGATTATATAGAGGACATAAATTTATGAATAATTAAGCATACCTAGCTCACTTACTAATCTTGTGAATGTTGATTCATCAAGTGGCTTGGTAAATATGTCTGCAATCTGCTTTTCACTTGGAACAAAATGAAGTTCCACTGTACCTTTCATCACATGTTCCCTAATGAAGTGGTACTTGATATCAATGTGCTTGGTTCTTGAGTGCTGCACTGGATTTTCAGTAATGGCAATGGCACTTGTGTTGTCACATAATATTGGAATTTTGTCAACAGTCAAACCATAGTCAAATAGTTGATTCCTCATCCATAGTATCTGTGCACAGCAACTACCAGCAGCAATGTATTCAGCTTCAGCTGTTGATATAGAAACAGAGTTTTGCTTCTTGCTGAACCATGACACAAGCTTGTTCCCTAGAAATTGACAGGTGCCAGTTGTGCTTTTCCTGTCTATTTTACAGCCTGCATAATTTGCATCTGAGTAGCCAATTAGATCAAAACCAGACTCTCTAGGGTAACAAATTCCTAGATTTGGAGTCCCTTTGAGATATCTGAAGATTCTTTTAATAGCCACTAAGTGAGATTCATTAGGGTCAGCTTGAAATCTAGCACAGAGACATGTAGAAAATATTATATCAGGTCTACTAGCAGTTAAATATAAAAGTGAGCCAACCATGCCTCTATAACTTGAAATATCCACAGACTTTTCAGCCTTGTTTAATTCAAGTTTGGTGGCAGTGGCCATGGGAGTTTTTGCAGATGAACAATCCATTAAGTCAAACTTCTTTAAAAGATCATAAATGTATTTAGTTTGACTAATGAAAATTCCATCACTAACTTGTTAACTTGTAAACCAAAAAAATAAGTTAGCTCTCCCATCATGCTCATTTATATTTACTTTGCATTAACTTAACAAACTTTTTACAAAGCTTATCATCTGTAGATCCAAATATAATATCATCTACATAAATTTGAACAAGTATTTTAGAGCCATTAACATTTCTAAAGAAGAGAGTTTTGTCAACAGTACCTCTTGTGAAGTGATTATCTAGAAGGAATTTTGACAAAGTCTCATACCAGGCTCTAGGTGCTTGCTTTAGTCCATAGAGTGCTTTCAACAGATAATACACATAGTCTGGAAAGTTTGGATCTTCAAATCCTGGAGGTTAGCTTACATAAACTTCTTCCTCCAATTCCCCATTTAGAAATGCACTCTTGACATCCATTTGATAGACTTTGAAATTGGCATGGGGTGCATAGGCTAGAAAGATTCTGATGGCCTCAAGTCTGGCAACTGGAGCAAATGTTTCATAAAAATCTATCCCTTCTTGTTGAGAATAGCTTTTAGCAACCAATCTGGCTTTATTCCTTATGACAATGCCATTTTCATCCATCTTATTTCTGAATACCCATTTTATGTCAATAGAACTTGTTCTTTGGCTTGGGTACCAGCTTCCATACTTTGTTCCTTTCAAATTGGTTTAGCTCCTTTTGCATTGCTAAAATCCAATCTGGATCCAATAGAGCTTCTCCCACTCTCTTAGGTTCCTCCTGTGATAGAAAGCTACTATACAGACATTCATCTTGAGTAGCCCTTCTAGTTTGCACTTTAGATGTAGCATCACCAATGATCAGTTCAAAAGGGTGATTCTTGGTCCATTTCCTTTGAGGTGGTAGATTAGCTCTAGATGAGGTTGCCTCAGTATTGTCATGATATGAGATAGAATGTTGATTGGTTGAAACTCCCCCTGAGTTGCTGATCCTTTGAAAGGAAATGGGAGCTCTATCAACTGATGAAGTGAATTGATTATCCGTTGACAGACTGTGATAACGGATGCTTCATTATGAACTTCAACGGATGATGCACTTTGTCTTTCAACGGATGCTGCATTGCTTCTTTCAACGGAAGCTGAATTATGACTTTCAACGGATGCAGCATTCTGTGCATTATCCAAAGGCAGATTCTGAATTCTTCTTGAGATGCCTTCTTCATCATTCTCATCTTCACTATCATCACAATATATCTCAATGTTGTCAAATTTGAGTCCTTCATGATGGTCCCTCATCTGTTAGTCCATCAATCTTTTTATCATCAAACACAACATGCACAGATTCCATGACAATGTTGGTTCTTAGATTGTAGACCCTATATGATTTTCCTGCAGAATAACCAACAAATATTCCTTCATCAGCCTTTGCATCAAACTTTCCTTTGTGATCAGATTGATTCCTTAAGATGTAACATTTGCAACCAAAGACATGCAGAAAGTTTAAAGTTGGTTTTCTTCTCTTGAATAATTGATAGGGAGTCATGCCTTTTACCTGATTGATTAGAGAAATATTCTGAGTGTAACATGCACAGTTAACAGCCTCAGCCAAAAAGTAAGTTGGGAGTTTTGACTCTTCAAGCATTATCCTTGCAGCTTCAATTAGTGATATGTTCTTCCTTTCCACCACACCATTTTGTTGTGGGGTCCTTGGAGCTGAGAACTCATGCATGATCCCATTTTCTTCACAGAACAACTTCATGGTTGAATTCTTGAACTCAGTTCCATTGTCACTCCTAATATTCCTTACTTTGAAATCAGGATGATTGTTGACTTGCTTGATATGATTGATAATGATTTCACTAGCTTCATCCTTCGATCCAAGAAAATAGACCCATGAAAACTTAGAGAATTCATCAACAATCACTAGGCAATATCTTTTCCTTGAAATTGAAAATACATTGACTGGTCCAAAAAGATCCATGTGTAGCAGTTGTAATGGTTCATCAATTGCAGATTTAAGCTTCTTACTGAATGATACTTTCTTTTGCTTTCCTTTCTGATAAGCATCACACAGTCCATCCCTTGTGAATTCCACTAGAGGCATTCCTCTAACTAAGTCCTTTTTGACTAGATCATTCATTGTCTTGAAATTCAAATGGGACAGCTTCTTGTGCCATAGCCAACTTTCAATTGCACTTGCTTTGCTAAAAAGACAAGTAATGGATTCTGCATCTGTAGAGTTGAAGTCAGCTAAGTACACATTCCCTTTTCTAACTCCAGTTAGAACCACTTTATTGTCCTTTTTACTTGTGACTATACAGGCTTCAGAATTGAAGGAAACAGTATTTCCTCTGTCACATAGTTGACTGATGCTTAATAAGTTGTGTTTGAGACCATCAACCAATGCAATTTCATCAATGACGACATTTTCTTTTAAAATCAAGCCATATCCCATAGTGAATCCTTTGCTGTCATCTCCAAAGGTTATGCTAGGGCCAGCTCTCTCCTTAAACTCTGTGAGCAGGGTGAAATCTCCTGTCATGTGTCTTGAACAGCCACTGTCCAAGTACTATAGATTCCTTCTTTTTCCCTGCACACAACAAAATCAATCAAGTTGATTTTGGTACCCAAGTTTCCTTGGGTCCAGCCTTGTTAGTCTTTTTCCTAGACTTCATTCCTCCTGCATCTTTTGACTTGGGTAACTTTGGGTCAACCTTGATCTCAGATGTGGTTGATTGAAGTGTAGGGTTAGTCACAGAATCATTTAGCACATTTGATTGAATTTGATAAGGCATAGATTGTGCAAACATGTTATTCCACATAGGCATATTGCATGGCATTTGAGGCATACTAAATGCAGTAAAATATTGATTATTAATATATGGCATGTTTGCAAAATATGCATGGGGATTCTGATGAGACATAACAGGCATCGCATGCAGAGGTGACATAGACATGTTAGGCATAGAGGGATTTGAAGGCATGGAAAATTTTTTAACAGATTTGCAATTATCAGATAGGTGATTAATACTTTTACAATGCACACAGCTTTTTCTAGGAGCATACCTATCAGGTGTGTAATTGTTATGTTTATTAATCCCTACCTTCCCATTTCTTTTAGATTTTCTTTTAATTTCCTTCTTATCCTCAACCAACTTAAGCCTATTTTTCAGCTGATCCAAAGTCATGTGTCCTATATTCACCATACTAGCATCTTTGGATGTGCTAGTTCCTTCTTTGACAAAGTTCTTGAGAGTAGAATCATTCTTCTTATTAAGGTTTTTATTTTTAAAATTACTTGCCTGTTTTAATTGATGAGCCTTCAACGGATGCTCCTTTTCTTCCTTCAACGAATAACTTTCATCATCCGTTGATTCCACATCCGTTGACAATCCATCAATTAATTCTAACTCCTTTTTGTTTTTCTTCCAGGCATCCTCACAGAATGATTCAATTCCCTGAACCTTGGCAATTTGAACACTAACATCCCTAGATGTTTTCCAGGCCTTGATTACCCCTTGCTCACTTTCTAACTGTTTAGAAAGAATTTATACTTTCTTAACAGCTTCTTCTAGTTCACTCTCAACAGTCAAGCATTTAAGTTTAATCTTTTCAAGCTCAATTACCTGATTCTCTAACATAGCATTCCTATCACTTAAAAACACATTATTCTCTTTGATCCTAGTGTTTTCTTTAGCTAGTGATTTAAGGGAAACACGCAAATGATATAATTCATTGGATATATCATTTATGGCTTCATTGCATTCATGTTTAGAAAGCTGAGAGAGATCAGTAGTAATTACCTGGTTGCTTGATGAACTAGTTTCATTTTCATCAGAATTAGCCATCAGGGCTAGGTTGACATATTCCACATCATCATCTTCATTGACCCCATCTGCTGCCCAATCATCTTGAGTGAGAAAAGCTCTTTCCTTTTGTTTGAGCAAATCAAAATACTTCTTGTCCCAGATCCTGGGTTCGATCCTGGCTCACCCCGAGAATTGTTGAGAACAGATACTCATTTGTAAGGCTATAAGCCAAAATTAGTCAAAAAAAAAAAAAAAAAAAAACTTGCTCAAATTTCTTTTTATCAGAGGTTGGCTTCCTACACTCACTTGCAAAGTGTCCACTAATGCCATAGTTGTAACATTTGAACTTTGATTTGTCCACCATGTTTTTGTTTGGCTTAGTGAATTTTGTATTTTTCCTGAACTTCATCTTTGCAAACCTTCTGGACAGAAAAGCCAGATGTTCATCAATATTATCAGAGTCATCCTGACTGGAATTGTCTTCATCCTCAGCTACTTGCTCTTTACCCTTGCTTGATTCTGATTTGCTTGTGCCAATTTTGAGATTTGGCATTGTCTTTTTCGCATTCCTGGCTTCAACCTTCTCACTGTCAGCTACAAGTGCAACTGATCCTCCTTTTCTCTTTCCCTTTTCCAACAGCTCATCTTGCTCCATCTCAAGTTCATATGTCTTCAAAATTCCATATAATCTTTCAAGTATGAAGTCCTTATAATCTTGAGAATTTCTTAGAGAAACAGTCATAGGTTTCCATTCCTTTGGTAGAGACCTTAGAAATTTTAAATTGGAGTCCTTGACTTGGTACACTCTCCCATACAGCTTCAATCCATTCAACAGTTTCTGAAATCTGTTGAAGGTATCATTCAATGATTCTCCTTCTTCAAAGTAAAAATATTCATACTGTTGAATGAGAAGCTGCATTTTGTTTTCTCTAACTTGCTCAGTGCCTTCACAGATAAGCTGCACAGTATCCCAAATTTCCTTAGCAGTTTGGCTGTTGATGACATTGTCAAACATATCTTGATCCAGGCCATTAAACAGAATGTTCATGGCTTTCTTGTCCTTATGGACCTCTTCAATATCTTCAACAGTCCATTCTGCCTTTGGCTTGGGAATAGACTGTCCAACAGCAACTGTTGCAGTAGCAGCTGTTGCCACCTTGTGTGGGATGTGAGGACCATTCTCAATGCAGTTGATGTAGCTTTCATCTTGAGAGAGAAGATGTAAATGCATCTTCACCTTCCAGTGATGATAGTTATCTCTTTCCAGGATTGGAATCTTTACACCAATATCCTTCTTACTCATGATGTTAGCAGAATAGATCTTTAAACTCTTTGTATGTTAAGAGCTAGCTCTGATACCAATTGTTATTCCCAGTGGACTAACAATGAGATTTACAGAAGGGGGGTTGAATATAAATCTCAAAACTTTTTCAAGTTTTGAGTAGTTTCTAAGGCTAAGTGTTTAAGTGAACAAATGTGTGTGAATTGCTTGAAGCTGATACAGACAGATATATATTCAAACACATATGTAAAGAACACAAAGAACTTAAAAACTTTTTTGGTGGATTTGTTGTTCCACCAGAGATGTGTTATTTCAGAAAATCTGTGATTCAAAGAATTAAATCACAGCTGCTTCCTAGTACAAACTAGATGATTTTCTCTCTGGATATTTCTAAACAGCTCAGGAAAATTCTTATCTAATTACTAGCTGCTACTTGGTTTATAAATATCACCAAGTTTACCAGTGAAGACAAAACTGTAAAATACAATTAAAAAGATTCTTCACATGTTTCTTCTTCATTTCTCTATCAAATACAATTTAGGCTTGGCTGTAGATCTTTGAATACTTCCTTGTTTGCATCAGAATGGAAATGCTGCATTTTCTTGATTCCTCCTAGAGGCTTCCACATTCCAGTTTGTCTCTGTCAACCCATGTGCCTCTGTCAGCTTGTGAATTGTCACTATCAACTGCTAATGAACTAAGCATCCGTTGAAGCTTTCATCCGTTGATGCCTTATCCGTTGAGGCTTTATCCGTTGAAGCTTTATCCGTTGATGCATTATCTTTATCTGTTGAAGCACTTATCCGTTGATGGATATTATCCGTTGAAGCATTAGAGACATCCGTTGAAGCTTTGTTTCTTATCCGTTGAAGGTCTTCAATATCCGTTGATACTTCTTCACTTATACAAAATTACAAGGCATGAAATATGTAACGACTGGGAACTTTACGTTTATATTATATCATGATTATAATAAAATATGTTAATTAATATGTCATTTATGTGTGATTATCTGATAAACCCTAACTGTTACGTGATACGTGTATTCTATGTCATTTCTGTATTTTAAGGTATTTTTCAGATATTTTATTATGCATTTATAGGTTTTATTTCAAACGTTTTATGACCCAAACGATGATTTTAAAGCCAGTATTTCAAATAAAATAATGGGCCTTATTTTTCATGAAATGGCTTTTACAATCGCCTTGTTCTGAACATCTAGATACTTTATAAATTTTCTCGTTTTGCGAAAAAATGATTTTTCCGGGCCCCATTGGGTGTCAAAAACCCCACAAAAATCACATTTTTATTTTTATAAAATTATAGGACTTTTATTTATATTATTTCTTTGCATTTTTGCATTATTCACAATTTTTGGGAATTTTTGGCATATATATTGCATATATAAAATATTTATAAATTAAATTTTAATACTCAAAAATTATAAAAATTAGGGCCCAATATTTTTATTTAATGTATAATTAGCCCCTTAATTTTAATTAGGAGTATTATTTTTACTACTATAAATAGCATAATTTTTATTTAATTAATTATAATTAATCATTAAAATCTGCAAAATTACCAAAAAATTCTCTGAAATCGGGTCGGGAAGAACAGGTTCGGGACGAAGAATCAAGTCGTGATTTCTCACTGATTACAACATCAAATCGTGTGATTCAAGTACTCAAATCGAAGGTTTTGATCCGTTCTTTCTGTTTCTTGCATCAATTTCACGTTTTATTGCATCGTTTTTGATTTTTGATTTCTAGGGTTTATGTTCGAATTAGGGCTTTTTGATTCTGGGGTTATTGTGATGTTTTGATGATTGATATAGCTTTGTTAGATGATTTACAGTCGATTCATGGTGTTTAATTGAACAAACGATGCTTGGATAGTGATTCACGAATTCTAGGGTTTAGGTCGAATTTTCAAAACACAACTCGATGATTTCTGTGAATATTTGGTTCTTGTAATGTTAGGGCTTTGATTGTATATGTTCTTAGCTTCATTTTGCACTATATAACGTTTGATTTTATGTACGATTCTGCAAATTCGATTTTTGGCCGGAGTTTATGTCGATTTTGCCGGAGAAGTTGATTTAGGAGTTATTCTGTGATGTTTTGGCCGTGGTTGGATTGCTGTGTTGATTTGCAATGAAAAGCACTCAAAAACAGCACCAAACGGTGTTGATTTGGGGCTGATCGGAGCTTGGCCAGAC
The DNA here is from genome assembly GCF_009905375.1 of Apium graveolens. Taxonomy (NCBI): domain Eukaryota; kingdom Viridiplantae; phylum Streptophyta; class Magnoliopsida; order Apiales; family Apiaceae; genus Apium; species Apium graveolens. Next base: position 11,696 of record NW_027418962.1, read on the forward strand.
TTCGGGAACTCACCGGAATCTGAAAAAATTCCGGCGTGTTCTTGGTGACCCGGAATCCAACCCGTTTGACCCGTTCAGATTACCCTGTTTTGATCTGTTTTTGTCAGAAACCAATTTCTGACAACTGTTTCTGAAATTTTGATTTTTATTTTATTTTTATTTATTTTAAAAATCAGTTTTATTTATTATGTAAATTGATTAATTAATTATTTAATTAATTAATTTATATTATAAATAATTCTGAATTATTTTCTAAAAATCAGATTGAATTATTTTCTTAATTATTTATTATTTATTTATTACTTATTAATTACTTAAAAGTGATTAATTATTTTGATAATTAATCAAATAATTTTCAGTAAATCATAATAAATTCATTTTAATTTCAAAAAATATAGAAAAATTATTTTTAATTCTGATTTTCTTAGATAATGATTTAAAAATTATTTTTGGGTTTTAGAAATTAGTAATAATTATTTATAATGATTAATAAATGGAATTATCAGTATTTAATTAATAATAATTCAACCGTTAGTCCGTTTTGCGTGAAACGAAAGCCTGTTAACTCCGAAAAATGAATTCTTTTCATTAAAAATAATATCAAAGCTTAGTTTTTTTTAGAAGTTAGTTGATTTTGTGACTTGTTTGATTATCAGTCAAGTTACGTGCCGAGAGAAGTCCGAAAAATTCCGAAAAAATGGGAAACGAGTCAGATAACGATCAGTTGAGCGATCAGCGAGTCGTTTTTAGTTTTAAAAATTATTTTAACCATAAAAATGATTATGTGCTTATGTGCTTATGTGCTTATGTGTATTACGTGGTTAATCGAGTCTTACTTGCTTATATGTAATACATGAGTCAGTCATAAGCGCATGGGTAGATGTTAGGATCAGTTTGAAGTCGATTCAAGATGCAAATAAAGTACGACGTGACTTAACCAGTCTGTTTTGCCAACAGAAGCTAAGCCAGCCAGGCCAGTTGAGTCGGTAATAGTCCAAGGTGATAGACATAAGTGATTCAATTGCAGTAAGTCGCGCAGAAGGCAAGTTTTTCCTCTATTCTACTTTCGGAATAGTGATATTGATTCAAATATTTATCACATTTACATTCTCTTGATTATTGTTCTTGATCACTAATATACAATCCCTATTCCTTTGTTCATATTTCATTTCAATTCTTGATTTCTCCGTTTCTTTGGATTCTTGATTCATATTCTGTTGGTAACACATGGAGATTGATATATTCTAGTGTTTGGAATATATCAAAGCATATCGATTGTCCCGGTTGCTAAGCGATGGACTGGATAAGGATATTTTGGGATTGAGTGTGTCTTAATCCTGAGGACCAGGATGACTGGTGCCTCGACGTGGGCCGTAGTGCCTGGGTACCCGACTGGATCTATATACTGAGATATGGATCTGCATTATATTTTGACTGATCAGCAGAATATAGATGCGAACTTGTGTCCAGTTTAGTTTATTTGTACTCGCCAGTAATGGCCTTCTTTCTATTCTCGTGAGGTTATATCTTGGCAGATATACCTGGGATGGCGGATTCATTTAAAATGCTTTAACACTGTTTATATGTTTGTGGACTTGTTGAGCAACTTTTGGCTCACCCCTTTTGTTGTTATTCACCTTATTGTTTTCAGTTAAGAAGGAATATGAAACCAATCAGGACTCGAGTGGTAAAGAAGCGAGTCAAGTCTCGGGATCCTCTTATACCCAAGGTGTTGATCCCAATCCAGGAAGAAAGCTTTGAGTTGCCCGAGCAGGTGGAGTGTTGATAGATAGTAGGTGTGTGTGTTTGAATAAAAGTTGAACTTAGCTTAAAATGAATTAGACAATGGTTTGTAATAAAGAGAGTTTGTGAGACTTTGAATGTTGGTTTGTAATAAAAGTAGTTAGTGGTTTTTGTTTTCATACTTCAACCTAAAAAGATCCTGGTTAGTGTTAAAGGGGTTTAATTTCATTTCTTTATTAATTGTTAATCAAATTATACAGGTTTGGTGATTAGCTAGTAACCCCCAGACTTATACCCCGGGTCTGGAGGGTGTAACAGGTTTGGCATCAGAGCTGTAGGTTTGGTCCCTGAAAACAAGTACATTAGGATTAAGATAGGATAAGGAGATCACATAAGATAGGGATAGTCAAATTAGGATGAATAGTGTTAGGATTTAGGTCAGATTAGAATAGGGAAATAATTTTAGGATTGTTAATGACCTTTTCTTTTCTTTGGTATATTATCAGATGGCATCTTCTGGTTATTCTGCATCTTCCGAGAGGACAGTCACTGGGCTAGTAGCACCAGCCATACCTCCAGTATCTGAGCATATGTTTCCTCATCTACCACCTCCACCACCATTGCCACAGGAGCCGGTACCACCAGTACAGGGGATAGTGCATGATCCCATAGAGATGTTTGATCCATTTGAGTTCTTCGAGCCGATGGTTCCTTTACCTATTGAGCACCAGTTTATACTAGGTATTGAGCAGGAGTTACCACCACCACCATTGTTACCTCCTATACCAGTGCATGCCCCAGAGCCGGACATAGTTCAGATGATTCCAGTAGAGGGGATGGGAGAGCATGATGTGGATCTATAGTTAGGTTTACCCCAGCAGGGTGCAGGTATTCCGAGGGTTCCTTCTCAGGAGTCAGTAGGTCAGGTTGCTCAGCCGCATATGGTACCATACCATGAGTATAGAGTTATGAGGGATGATGTGGAGTATTGGCGGGCACAGTGTCGGGAGATTATGTATCTGTTTGATCAGAGGGACAGAGGACCGTTATCGGCCCTACAGCCGGATTATTATATGAGACAGCGATTACAGTCGGTATTGATGAGTGCTACTTGGGAGCTGGATGATTTGACTCATGATGGACCTCCTTCTTTTGCAGAGTTCTATAGGGTTTTTCGCTTGGCACAGACTTTGGTCCAGGCACTTACAGAGGAGCTTAGGCGTATTCCGCCTGGGTTCTGAGAGGGTTTGAGACGGTGACTCCAGAGTGCATGTGTATATAGAGGCATCATAGTATAACCTAGTGAGTAGTGTGTATGTGTGTATCTGTAGTTTAACTTGTAGTAGTAGTTTAACTTATAGCGATAGTGTGACTTGTAGCCATAGTGATGACCAGTAGCCCGAGACTTTTGTATCAAGCATTTACACCTGAAGCTGGTATCACATATATATAAGATGAACTTTTTCAAATTTTTTTATTTAAATTTCAGTCTTTACAGTTTCATAGCATTTACTTTCACTTTACAGTTTTTCATATTATAATTCCTGTTAAAAAAGCAATTATTTTATTTAACTGTTTACATTTCCAGTCTGTACACTCAGCAAATGTTTTCTTTAAATAAACCATGTTATGAATACAGGATAAATTGTTTTCCATACATATTGTCGATTGTTTATTAAACTGTTAAATAAATATCACCTGTTTTATTATCAGAAGAAGATGGCACCAAAAAGAAAGACTAGGGCTGAGACCTCTAACAGCAATTCTGAAACTCAGACTAATGAGACCATGAACCAAATATTCCATCTGATGCAACAACAGATGGTAATGATGCAGCAGCAGATGCAGCATCAGCAACAGCAGATACAACAACAAATGTTACAACAGCCACCTCGTCCTGACTTCAATTACCACCAGTATTACCTGTTTTTACTTTTAAGCAATTTCAGTCAGTTAAACCTCCAGAGTTTGAAGGGACTACTGATCCTATTAAAGCTACCACCTGGTTAAAAGAAGTAGAGAAAGCGTTCGCACTAGTGAAGGTAGGTGAGGACCAGAAGACTGATTTTGCTAGTTACTTGTTGAAAGGAGAGGCGAATTATTGGTGGGAATCTAAAAAGGCCTTAGAGGGTGAAAAAGTTATTGCATGGGATAGGTTTAAAGAGTTGTTTTTAGAAAAGCATTTTCCTCGCTATGTGAAGAATCAAATGCAGATTAAGTTTCTAGAACTGAAGCAGGGAAATATGTCCGTGGCAGAATATGAAGCCAAATTTACTGAGTTGGCTAGGTTTGTTCCAGAACAGGTTGATACTGAAGAAAAACTAGTTCAAAGGTTTCAAGAAGGATTACGACCATGGATTCATGGCCAAGTTGCAGTTTTCGAATTAACAACGTATACCGCCGTAGTTCAGAAAGCTTTGATTATAGAAGGGGAAAGTGAAAGATCTCAGCAAGACAAGGGACAGGGAAGTTTCCCAGATCGCTCCAGCAGAAAGCCGGGATTCCAAGCCCGGGCAAATTTGAATTTTAAAAGGATAGGACAAGGTTCACAGAAGGCAGGTAATCGTTTTCAAACCTCCAGTCAGCAGGGAATGGTCAGAGTTCCAGTGCCGTACTGCAAGACATGTAATCGAAAGCATACTGGTGTATGTATCAAAAGGGATGTAACGTGTTATCGGTGTAAGCAGAAAGGGCATTATTCTAACGAATGTCCAACAGGTAGAACAACAGAGATGACTTGTTTCCAGTATGGAAAGAAAGGGCATATCGCCAGAAATTGCAAAGGATCAGCTATGGCAGCCAGTGTTCCGAGAATGTTAGCATTACCTCCGCCGCCGCCTAATCAACCCAAAGCAAGAACTTTTAACATGACCATGAAAGAAGCGGTGCAGAGTCCGAGTGTTATTGCAGGTACACTTTTGGTGAATTCTGTAATTTCAAAAGTATTAATTGATTCTGGAGCTACTCGTTCATTTGTTTCTGAAGAATTTCTTGGTAAGTTACATTGTGAAATCGAATAATTGGGCGAAACGTTAATTATAAAATTAGCGAATGACGACCAAGTTCCGGTAGATCGAGTATGTCCTGCGTGTGATATAGAAATAGCCGGACATCATTTTTCGGTAGATTTAATTCCTTTTAAGCTAGGAGAATTCGATATTATCTTGGGAATGGATTGGTTAGCATGTCATAACGCTCAGATAGATTGCGCGAATAAGAGAGTCAAATTGCGAACTGCGGAGAATGTAACAGTAATATTTAAAGGCGAAAAACAGCAGAAGAAATTTCTTACTGTGATGCAGACTAAACGATTGCTTCGACAAGGATGTGAGGCGTACATAGTTTACGTGTTAGATACCGAAAGAGGAAGTCCTAGAATAGAAGACATTCCAATTGTGTGCGAGTTTCCAGACGTCTTTTCAGACGAGCTTCCAGGGTTACCACCAGATCGAGAAATTGAGTTCACAATTGATCTAGCACCAGGTACAGAACCAGTTTCGAAAGCTCCATATCGGATGGCTCCAGTCGAAATGAAGGAATTGTCAACGCAACTGTAAGATCTTCTAGACCGAGGCATCATACGACCTAGTGTATCCCCATGGGGTGCACCGGTGTTATTTGTGAAGAAGAAGGACGGCAGCATGCGATTATGCATTGACTATAGGGAATTGAATAAACTCACTATCAAGAACAAGTATCCCTTACCGAGAATCGACGATTTGTTCGATCAGCTAAAAGGAGCAGCATGGTTTTCAAAGATAGATTTGCGATCAGGCTATCATCAATTGAAGATTAAAGCTGAAGATATTCCAAAGACTGCGTTTCGTACAAGATATGGGCATTACGAGTTTTTGGTAATGGCATTCAGTCTGACAAACGCGCCAGCAGCATTCATGGATTTGATGAACAGAGTATTCAAGAAATATTTGGATAAATTCGTGATTGTATTCATTGATGACATCTTGATTTACTCCAAGTCGGAAGAAGAGCATGCAGAACACTTGAGAATAACTTTGGAAATTCTGAGGAAAGAGCAACTATACGCAAAATTTTCGAAATGTGAATTCTGGTTAAGAGAAGTACAATTTCTAGGGCATATTATCAGTAGAGAAGGCACCCAAGTCGATCCAGCGAAGATTGAAGCTGTGTTAAATTGGGAAAGACCAAGGACGCCGACAGAAGTTCGAAGTTTCTTGGGATTGGCAGGATATTATCGAAGGTTTGTCAAAGATTTTGCGAAAATAGCAACGCCGCTGACCAAGTTAAGTCGAAAAAGTGAAAAGTTTGAATGGAGTGATAAGTGTGAAGAAAGTTTTCAAGAGCTGAAAAATCGGTTAGTAACCGCACCAGTACTTGTATTGCCAGACGAGCTAGGAAATTTCGTCATTTTCAGCGACGCTTCGTATCGCGGATTAGCATGTGTACTGATGCAGCACGGTAACGTCATTGCATATGCTTCGAGACAACTTAAACCTCATGAACAAAAATATCCCACTCATGATCTGGAATTGGCAGCGATCGTATTTGCGTTGAAGCTTTGGAGACATTATCTCTGCGGTGAAAAATGTGAAATTTACACAGATCATAAAAGTCTAAAGTATATCTTTATGCAAAAGGAGCTGAACACGCGACAACGTCGATGGCTGGAATTGATAAAGGATTACGAAGTTACGATTAGTTATCATCCAGGGAAAGCAAATGTTGTAGCAGATGCGCTGAGCAGGAAAGAAAGATTGAATCGGTTAACTTTATGTGAAGACTTAATCAAGGAATTCGACAAATTGGAAATTGAGATTCGTATTCCCAATGAATCTGTAGAAGCTATCTACACTATGACTTTCCAACCGGAATTGTTAGAAAAGATTCGTTGCTGTCAAAATGAAGTGATGAGTCAAGATGACGACCTGACGGGAGAAGAAATCACAACTCAGAAAGATAATGAAGGAATTTTACGCTTTGCGTCGAGAATCTGGATCCCTAACGTAGTAGAATTAAAAGAAGAAATAATGCGAAATGCGCACAATTCGAAGTATTCCATTCATCCAGGAAGTACAAAAATATATCGTGATCTGAAAGAAAACTTCTGGTGGCCGAACATGAAGAAGGAAATAGCTGAATGGATAAGTAAGTGCTACACATGCCAGCGAGTTAAAGCGGAACATCAACGTCCGAGTGGATTATTGCAACCATTAGACATTCCAGAATGGAAATGGGAACATCTAGCGATGGATTTTGTGGTAGGACTACTAAGGACAAAGGCAAATCATGATGCGATATGGGTAATCATTGACAGACTCATGAAGTCGGCACATTTTCTACCAATCAATGAAAGATTTTCACTCGACAAGCTAGTGCACATATATCTCAAAGAAATTGTGATGCGACATGAAGTTCCAGTATCTATCGTGTCTGATCGAGATCCTCGTTTTAACTCAAGATTTTGGAGACAATTTCAAGAATGTCTTGGAACTAAATTGAACATGAGTACCGCTTATCATCCGCAAACCGTCGGGCAAAGTGAAAGAATTATCCAAACGATTGAAGACATGCTACGAGTTTGTGCGATCGATTTTGAAGGCAGTTGGGATGAACATCTACCCCTAGTGGAATTTTCTTATAATAACAGTTATCACGCCAGCATTGGAATGCCACCGTATGAAGCATTGTACGGGAGAAAATGCAGATCACCAGTATATTGGGATGAAGTTGGAGAACGCAAAATTTTGGGTCCAGAACTAATTCAACAGATGAAAAAAAAGATTGAACTCATTCGAAAACGACTCGATGCAGCGCAAAACAGGCAACACAAATATGCAGATCAAGCCAGGAAAGATATAGACTATCAGGAAGGAGAAAACGTACTACTCAAAATATCGCCATGGAAAGGATTAACCAGATTTAGCAATAAGGGTAAACTAAAACCACGTTACGTTGGACCGTTTGAAATTTTGAAGAAAGTGGGAAAAGTTGCATACGAATTAGCTTTACCGCCTCATATGCAGCATATTCACAATGTGTTTCACGTGTCCATGCTTAAACGATATAATCCTGATTCTAGGCATGTAATCGAGTATGAGCCGATAGAAATCCAACCTGATTTGTCTTTTATAGAACAGCCGGTAAGAATTTTAGATCGGCGAGAGAAAGTGTTGAGAAATAAGTCTGTATATTTAGTGCGAGTGTTGTGGAGAAATCCTATGGTTGAAGAATCAACCTGGGAACTCGAAAGTGAAATATTAGAGAAATACCCTCATTTGTTTTCATAGAAGATTCGGAGGACAGAATCCTTTTAAGGGGGGAGGATGTAACGACTGGGAACTTTACGTTTATATTATATCATGATTATAATAAAATATGTGAATTAATGTGTCATTTATGTGTGATTATCTGATAAACCCTAACTGTTACGTGATACGTGTATTCCATGTCATTTCTGTATTTTAAGGTATTTTTCAGATATTTTATTATGCATTTATAGGTTTTATTTCAAACGTTTTATGACCCAAACGATGATTTTAAAGCCAGTATTTCAAATAAAATAATGGGCCTTATTTTTCATGAAATGGCTTTTACAATCGCCTTGTTCTGAACATCTAGATAATTTATAAATTTTCTCGTTTTGCGAAAAAATGATTTTTCCGGGCCCCATTGGGTGTCAAAAACCCCACAAAAATCACATTTTTATTTTTATAAAATTATAGGACTTTCATTTATATTATTTCTTTGCATTTTTACATTATTCACAATTTTTGGGAATTTTTGGCATATATATTGCATATATAAAATATTTATAAATTAAATTTTAATACTCAAAAATTATAAAAATTAGGGCCCAATATTTTTATTTAATGTATAATTAGCCCCTTAATTTTAATTAGGAGTATTATTTTTACTACTATAAATAGCCTAATTTTTATTTAATTAATTATAATTAATCATTAAAATCTGCAAAATTACCAAAAAATTCTCTGAAATCGGGTCGGGAAGAACAGGTTCGGGTCGAAGAATCAAGTCGTGATTTCTCACTGATTACAACATCAAATCGTGTGATTCAAGTACTCAAATCGAAGGTTTTGATCCGTTCTTTCTGTTTCTTGCATCAATTTCACGTTTTATTGCATCGTTTTTGATTTTTGATTTCTAGGGTTTTTGTTCGAATTAGGGCTTTTTGATTCTGGGGTTATTGTGATGTTTTGATGATTGATATAGCTTTGTTAGATGATTTACAGTCGATTCATGGTGTTTAATTGAACAAACGATGCTTGGATAGTGATTCACGAATTCTAGGGTTTAGGTCGAATTTTCAAAACACAACTCGATGATTTCTGTGAATATTTGGTTCTTGTAATGTTAGGGCTTTGATTGTATATGTTCTTAGCTTCATTTTGCACTATATAACGTTTGATTTTATGTACGTTTCTGCAAATTCAATTTTTGGCCGGAGTTTATGTCGATTTTGCCGGAGAAGTTGATTCAGGAGTTATTCTGTGATGTTTTGGCCGTGGTTGGATTGCTGTGTTGATTTGCAATGAAAAGCACTCAAAAACAGCACCAAACGGTGTTGATTTGGGGCTGATCGGAGCTTGGCCGGACTCCGGGAACTCACCGGAATCTGGAAAAATTCCGGCGTGTTCTTGGTGACCCGGAATCCAACCCGTTTGACCCGTTCAGATTACCCGGTTTTGATCTGTTTTTGTCAGAAACCAATTTCTGACAACTGTTTCTGCAATTTTGATTTTTATTTTATTTTTATTAATTTTAAAAATCAGTTTTATTTATTTTGTAAATTGATTAATTAATTATTTAATTAATTAATTTATATTATAAATAATTCTGAATTATTTTCTAAAAATCAGATTGAATTATTTTCTTAATTATTTATTATTTATTTATTACTTATTAATTACTTAAAAGTGATTAATTATTTTGATAATTAATCAAATAATTTTTAGTAAATCATAATAAATTCATTTTAATTTCAAAAATTATAGAAAAATTATTTTTAATTCTGATTTTCTTAAATAATGATTTAAAAATTATTTTTGGGTTTTAAAAATTAGTAATAATTATTTATAATGATTAATAAATGAAATTATCAGTATTTAATTAATAATAATTCAACCGTTAGTCCGTTTTGCGTGAAACGAAAGCCTGTTAACTCAGAAAAATGAATTCTTTTCATTAAAAATAATATCAAAGCTTAGTTTTTTTTAGAAGTTAGTTGATTTTGTGACTTGTTTGATTATCAGTCAAGTTACGTGCCGAGACGAGTCCGAAAAATTCCGGAAAAATGGGAAACGAGTCAGATAACGATCAGTTGAGCGATCAGCGAGTCGATTTTAGTTTTAAAAATTATTTTAACCATAAAATGATTATGTGCTTATGTGCTGATGTGTATTACGTGGTTAATCAAGTCTTACTTGCTTATATGTAATACATGAGTCAGTCATAAGCGCATGGGTAGATGTTATGATCAGTTTGAAGTCGATTCAAGATGCAAATAAAGTACGACATGACTTAACCAGTCTGTTTTGCCAACAGAAGCTAAGCCAGCCAGGCCAGTTGAGTCGGTAATAGTCCAAGGTGATAGACATAAGTGATTCAATTGCAGTAAGTCGCACAGAAGGCAAGTTTTTCCTCTATTCTACTTTCGGAATAGTGATATTGATTCAAATATTTATCACATTTACATTCTCTTGATTATTGTTCTTGATCACTAATATACAATCCCTATTCCTTTGTTCATATTTCATTTCAATTCTTGATTTCTCCATTTCTTTGGATTCTTGATTCATATTCTGTTGGTAACATATGGAGATTGATATATTCTAGTGTTTGGAATATATCAAAGCATACCGATTGTCCCGGTTGCTAAGCGATGGACTGGATAAGGATATTTTGGGATTGAGTGTGTCTTAATCCTGAGGACCAGGATGACTGGTGCCTCGACGTGGGCCGTAGTGCCTGGGTACCCGACTGGATCTATATACTGAGATATGGATCTGTATTATATTCTGACTGATCAGCAGAATATAGATGCGAACTTGTGTCCAGTTTAGTTTATTTGTACTCGCCAGTAATGGCCTTCTTTCTATTCTCGTAAGGTTATATCTTGGCAGATATACCTGGGATGGCGGATTCATTTAAAATGCTTTAACACTGTTTATATGTTTGTGGACTTGTTGAGCAACTTTTGGCTCACCCCTTTTGTTGTTATTCACCTTATTGTTTTCAGTTAAGAAGGAATATGAAACCAATCAGGACTCGAGTGGTAAAGAAGCGAGTCAAGCCTCGGGATCCTCTTATACCCAAGGTGTTGATCCCAATCCAGGAAGAAAGCTTTGAGTTGCTCGAGCAGGTGGAGTGTTGATAGATAGTAGGTGTGTGTGTTTGAATAAAAGTTGAACTTAGCTTAAAATGAATTAGACAATGGTTTGTAATAAAGAGAGTTTGTGAGACTTTGAATGTTGGTTTGTAATAAAAGTAGTTAGTGGTTTTTGTTTTCATACTTCAACCTAAAAAGATCCTGGTTAGTGTTAAAGGGGTTTAATTTCATTTCTTTATTAATTGTTAATCAAATTATACAGGTTTGGTGATTAGTTAGTAACCCCCAGACTTATACCCCGGGTCTGGAGGGCGTTACAAAATATTTACAATTAGCCCTCCTATTTGCATATCCACTAGTAGTCAACATGACTCATAATTTTCTACAACATCTAAGAATTACAACTTGAATCCAGAGAATGAAATGTGCTACAATACTAAACTTATTGCTAAGTAAAGCTACTCCTTCAACGGATAGCCAAGATGGTCTTATCCGTTGAGGCTACAAGCACTAGATTTGCACTTAAGTGTTTTGTTTAACTTATCATCAAACTAATACACATATTCCTAACAATGATGTTAACATGTTAATTGTACCAATATATGATGGCAAGTGACTCTTATAAGGTGCAAAGTGAATAATATTGTGATAAGTCACTTACATGTTTGATTAGAGCAAAAATGTGGCCCAAAATTGACTTGTAAGAAAGCGGTACGAAGCTATGGTTAAAGGATGTCTAATTGCATGTACATGATATTAACATGTTAATTGCATTAATATATGTTAATTGTTGTATATATGGTGGAAAATGACTCTTATAAGGTGCAAAGTGACTCTAATATGGTAAAAAGTGACTTACATGGTTGATTAGAGACAAAATGTGGAACAAAATTAACTTGTATGAAAGTGGCATTAATAGGTGGTAAAAGGATGTCAAATTGGATGTATATTATGTTAACATGTTAATTGTTGTATTTATATGGTGGAAAGTGACTCTTATAAAGTGCAAAGTGACTCTAATATGGTGAAAAGTGAATTATATGGTTGATTATAACCAAAATGTGGAACAAAATTGACCTGTATGAAAGTGGAACTAAGAGGTGGTAAAAGAATGTCAAATTGGATGTATATGATGTTAACATGTTAATTGTACAAATATCTGGTAGAAAGTGACTCATATAGGGTCCAAAATGACTCTAATAGGGTGAAAATTGACTTAAATGGTTAATAGGAACCAATATGTGGACCAAAATTGACTTGTATGAATGTGGCACTAAGAGGTGGTAAAAGGATTTCTAATTGCATGTACATGATGTTAACATGTTAAATGTACCAATATATGATGACAAGTGACTCTTATAAGGTGCAAAGTGACTCTAATATGGTGAGAAGTCACTTACATGATTGATTAGAGCCAAAATGTGGCCCAAAATTGACTTGTAGAAAAGGGGTACCAAGAGGTGGTTAAAGGATGTCTAATTGCATATACATGATGTTAACATGTTAATTGTATCAATATATGGTGGCAAGTGACTCTTAAAGGCTGCAAAGTGACTCTAATATTGTGAAAAGTGACTTACATGGTTTATTAGAGCCGAAATGTGGAAAATAATGAATTTGTATGAAAGTGGCATTTATAGGTGGTAAAAGGATGTCAAATTTGATGTATATAATGTTAAAATATTAAATTGTGGTATATATGGTGGATAGTGACTCTTATAGGGTGCAAAGTGACTCTGATATGGTGAAAAGTGACTTACAAGGGTAATTAGAACCAAAATGTGGACCAAAATTGACTTATATGAATGTGGCACTAAGAGGTCTAAAAGGATTTCTAATTGCATGTACATGATGTTAACATTTTAATTGTACCAATATATGATGGCAAGTGACTCATATAAGGTATAAAGTGACTCTAATATGGTGAGAAGTCACTTACATGATTGATTAGAGCCAAAATGTGGCCCAAAATTGACTTGTAGCAAAGGGGGTACTAAGAGGTGGTTAAAGAATGTCTTATTGCATGTACATGATGTTAACATGTTAATTGATCAATATATGGTGACAAGTGACTCTTATAGGGTGCAAAGTCACTCTAATATGGTGAAAAGTGACTTACATGGTTGATTGGAGCCTAGATGTGGAATAAAATTAACTAGTATGGAAGTGGCATTAATAGGTGGAAAAAGATATTAAATTGGATGTATATGATGTTAACATGTTAATTGTTGTATATATGGTGGAAAGTGACTCTTATAAAGTGCAAAGTGACTCCAATATGGTGAAAAGTGACTTACATGGTTGATTAGAACCAAAATATGGAAAAAAATTGACCTGTATGAAAGTGGAACTAAGAGGTGGTAAAATGATGTCAAATTGGATGTATATGATGTTAACATGTTAATTGTACAAATACATGGTGGAAAGTGAATAATATAGGTTGCAAAATAACTCTAATATGGTGAAAAGTGACTTACATGGTTATTTAGAACCAAAATGTGGACCAAAATTGACTTGTATGAATGTGGCACTAAGAGGTGGTAAAAGGATTTTTATTGCATGTACATGATGTTAATATTTTAATTGTACCAATATATGATAGCAAGTGACTCTTATTAATATGGTGAGAAGTCATTTACATGATTGATTAGAGCCAAAATATGACCCAAAATTGACTTGTAGGAAAAGGGGTACCAAGAGGTGGTTAAATGATGTCTAATTGCATGTACACGATGTTAACATTTTAATTGATCAATATATGGTGACAAGTGACTCTTATAGGGTGCAAAGTGACTCTAATATGGTGAAAAGTGACTTACATGGTTGATTGAAGCGAAAATGTTGAACAAAATTAACTAGTATGAAAGTGGCATTAATAGGTGGAAAAAGATGTCAAATTGGATGTATATTACGTTAACATGTTAATTGTTGTATATATGGTGGAAAGTGACTCTTATAAAGTGCAAAGTGAGTCCAATATGGTGAAAAGTGACTTATATGGTTGATTAGAACCAAAATGTGGAACAAAATTGACCTGTATGAAAGTGTACTAAGAGGTGGTAAAAGGATGTCAAATTGGATGTATATAATGTTAATATGTTAATTGTACAAATATATGGTGGAAAGTTACTCATATAGGGTGCAAAATGACTCTAATATGGTGAAAAGTGACTTACATGGTTAATTAGAACTAAAAGGATTTCTAATTGCATGTACATGATGTTAACATGTTAATTGTATAATTATATGGTGGCAAGTCACTCTTATAGGCTGCAAAGTGACTCTAATATGGTAAAAAGTGACTTACATGGTTGATTAGAGCCAAAATGTGGAACAAAATTGACTTGTATGAAAGTGGAACTAAGAGGTGGTAAAAGGATGTCAAATTGGATGTATATGATGATAACATGTTAATTGTTGTATATACGGTGGAAAGTGACTCTTATAAGGTGCAAAGTGACTGTAATATGGTGAAAAGTGACTTACATGGTTGATTAGAACCAAAATGTGAAACAAAATTGACCTATTTGAAAGTGGAACTAAGAGGTGGTAAAAGAATGTCAAATTGGATGTATATGATGTTAACATGTTAATTGTACAAATATCTGGTGGAAAGTAACTCATATAGGGTGCAAAATGACTCTAATAGGGTGAAAATTGACTTGGTTAATTAGAACCAATATGTGGACCAAAATTGACTTGTACGAATGTGGTACTAAGAGGTGGTAAAAGGATTTCTAATTGCATCTACATGATGTTAACATGTTAAATGTACCAATATATGATGGCAAGTGACTCTTATAAGGTGCAAAGTGACTCTAATATGGTGAGAAGTCACTTACATGATTGATTAGAGCCAAAATGTGGCCCAAAATTGACTTGTTGGAAAGGGGTACCAAGAGGTGGTTAAAGGATGTCTAATTGCATATACATGATGTTAACATGTTAATTGTATCAATATATGGTGGCAAGTGACTCTTAATGGCTGCAAAGTGGAACACAATGAATTTGTATGAAAGTGGCATTAATAGGTGGTAAAAGGATGTTAAATTTGATATATATAATGTTAACATGTTAAATTGTTGTATATATGGTGGAACGTGACTCTTATAGGGTGCAAAGTGACTCTAATATGGTGAAAAGTGACTTACATGGTTAATTAGAACCAAAATGTGGACCAAAATTGACCTGTATGAATGTGGCACTAAGAGGTGGTCAAAGGATGTCAAATTAGATGTATATGATGTTAACATGTTAATTATACAAATAGATTGTGGAAAGTGACTCATATAGAGTTCAAAATAACTATAATATGGTGAAAAGTGACTTACATGGTTAATTAGAACAAAAATATGGACCAAAATTGACTTGTAGCAAAGGGGGTACTAAGGGGTGGTAAATCGATTTCTAATTGCATGTACATGATGTTAACATGTTAATTATATCAATATAAGATGGCAAGTGACTCTCATAAGGTGTAAAGTGACTCTAATATGGTGAGAAGTCACTTACATGACTGATTAGAGCCAAAATTGACTTATAGGAAAGGGGTACCAAGTGGTGGTTAAAGGATGTCTAATTGCATGTACATGATGTTAACATGTTAATTGATCAATATATTGTGGCAAGTGACTCTAATATGGTGAAAAATGACTTACATGCTTGATTAGAGCCAAAATATGGAACAAAATTAACTTGTATGAAATTGGCATTAATAGGTGGTTAAAGGATGTCAAATTTGATGTATAATGTTAACATGTTAATTACTGTATATATGGTGGAAAGTGACTCTTATAAGGTGCAAATTGACTCTAATATGGTGAAAAGTGACTTACATGGTTGATTAGAACCAAAATGTGAAACAAAATTGACCTGTATGAAAGTGGAACTAAGAGGTGGTAAAAGGATGTCAAATTGGATGTATTTGATGTTAACATGTTAATTGTACAAATATATGGTGGAAAGTGACTCATATAGGGTGCACAATGACTCTAATATGGTGAAAATTGACTTACATGGTTAATTATAACCAATATGTGGACCAAAATTGACTTGTATGAATGTGGCAGTAAGAGGTAGTAAAAGCATTTCTAATTGCATGTACATGATGTTAACATGTTAATTGTACCAATATATGATGATAAGTGACTCTTATAAGGTACAAAGTGACTCTAATATTGTGAAAAGTGAGTTACATGGTTGATTAGAAACAAAATATGGAACAAAATTGACCTGTATGAGAGTAGAACTAAGAGGTGGTAAAAGGATGTCAAATTGGATGTATATGATGTTAAAATGTTAATTGTACAAATATATGGTGGAAAGTGACTCATATAGGGTGTAAAATGATTTTAATATGGTGAAAAGTGACATACATAGTTAATTAGAACCAAAATTGACTTGTATGAATGTACATGATGTTAACATGTTAATTATACCAATATATGATTGCAAGTGACTCTTATAAGGTACAAAGTGACCAATATTGTGAGAAGTCACTTACATGTTTGATTAGAGCCAAAATGTGGCCCAAAATTGACTTGTAAGAAAGGGTACCAAGAGGTGGTTAAAGGATGTCTAATTGCATGTACATGATGTTAACATCTTAATTGTATCTATATATGGTGGCAAGTGACCCTTATAGGGTGGAAAGTGACTCTAATATGGTGAAAAGAGACTTACATGGTTGATTAGAGCCAAAATGTGGAACAAAATTAACTTGTATGAAAGTGGCATTAATAGGTGGTAAAATGATGTCAAATTGGATGTATATGATGTCAACATGTTAAGTGTACAAATATATGGTGGAAAGTGACTCATATAGGGTGCAGAATGACTCTAATATGGTGAAAATTGTCTTACATGGTTAATTAGAACCAATATGGGGACGAAAATTGACTTGTATGAATGTGGCACTAAGAGGTGGTAAAAGGATTTCTAATTGCATGTACATGATGTTAACATGTTAATTGTACCAATATATGATGATAAGTGACTCTTATAAGGTACAAAGTGACTCTAATATTGTGAAAAATGAGTTACTTGGTTGATGAGAAACAAAATGTGGAACAAAATTGACTTGTATGAAAGTAGAACTAAGAGGTGGTAAAAGGATGTCAAATTGGAAGTATATGATGTTAAAATGTTAATTGTACAAATATATGGTTGAAAGTGACTCATATAGGGTGAAAAATGACTCTAATATGGTGAAAAGTAACATACATGGTGAATTAGGACCAAAATGTGGACCAAAATTGACATGTATGACATGTATGAATATACATGATATTAACATGTTAATTGTACCAATATATGATGGCAAGTGACTCTCATGAGGTGCAGAGTGACTCTAATATGGTCAGAAGTCACTTACACGATTGATTAGAGCCAAAATTGACTTATAGGAAAGGGGTACCAAGAGGTGGTTAAAAGATGTCTAATTGCATGTACATGATGTTAACATGTTAATTGATCAATATATAGTGGCAAGTGACTCTTATAGGGTGCAAAGTGACTCTAATATGGTGAAAAATGACTTACATGGTTGATTAGAGCCAAAATGTGGAAAAAAATTAACTTGTATGAAATTGGCATTAATAGGTGGTTAAAGGATGTCAAATTTGATGTATATGACGTTAACATGTTAATTGTTGTATATATGGTGGAAAGTGACTCTTATAAGGTGCAAATTGACTCTAATATGGTGAAAAGTGACTTACATGTTTGATTAGAACCAAAATGTGGAACAAAATTGACCTGTATGAAAGTGGAACTAAGAGGTGGTAAAAGGATGTCAAATTGGATGTATATGATGTTAACATGTTAATTGTACAAATATATGGTGGAAAGTGACTCATATAGGGTGCAAAATGACTCTAATATGGTGAAAATTGACTTACATGGTTAATTAGAACCAATATGTGGACCAAAATTGACTTGTATGAATGTGGCACTAAGAGGTGGTAAAAGGATTTCTAATTGAATGTACATGATGTTAACATGTTAATTGTACCAATATATGATGATAAGTGACTCTTATTTGGTACAAAGTGACTCTAATATTGTGAAAAGTGAGTTACATGGTTGATTAGAAACAAAATGTGGAACAAAATTGACCTGTATGAAAGTAGAACTAAGAGGTGGTAAAAAGATGTCAAATTGGATGTATATGATGTTAAACTGTTAATTGTACAAATATATGGTGGAAAGTGACTCATATAGGGTGTAAAATGATTTTAATATGGTAAAAAGTGACATACATGGTTAATTAGAACCAAAATGTGGACTAAAATTGACTTATATGAATGTACATGATGTTAATATGTTAATTGTACCAATATATGATAGCAAGTGACTCTTATAAGGTACAAAGCGACTAATATTGTGAGAAGTCACTTACATGTTTAATTAGAGCCAAAATGTGGCCCAAAATTGACTTGTAAGAAAGGGGTACCAAGAGGTGGTTAAAGGATGTCTAATTACATGTACTTGATGTTAACATCTTAATTGTATCTATATATGGTGGCAAGTGACCCTTATAGGGTGGAAAGTGACTCTAATATGGTGAAAAGTGACTTACATGGTTGATTAGAGCCAAAATGTTGAACAAAATTAACTTGTATGAAAGTGGCATTAATAGGTGGTAAAAGGATGTCAAATTGGATGTATATGATGTCTACATGTTAATGTTGTATATATGGTGGAAAGTGACTCTTATAAGGTGCAAAGTGACTCTAATATGGTGAAAAGTGACTTACATGGTTGATTAGAACCAAAATGTGGAACAAAATTGACCTGTATGAAAGTGGAACTAAGAGGTGGTAAAAGGATGTCAAATTGGATGTATATGTTGTTAACATGTTAATTGTACAAATATATGGTGGAAAGTGACTCATATAGGGTGCTAAATGACTCTAATATGGTGAAAAGTGACATACATGGTTAATTAGAATCAAAATGTGGACCAAAATTGACTAGTATGAATGTACATGATGTTAACATGTTAATTGTACCAATATATGATGGCAAGTGACTCTTATAAGGTACAAAGTGACTAATATTGTGAGAAGTCACTTACATGTTTGATTAGAGCCAAAATGTGGTCTAAAATTGACTTGTAAGAAAGGGGTACCAAGAGGTGGTTAAAGGATGTCTAATTGCATGTACATGATGTTAACATGTTAATTGTATTAATATATGGTGGCAAGTGACCCTTATATGGTGGATAGTGATTCTAATATGGTAAAAAGTGACTTACATGGTTGATTAGAGCCAAAATGTGGAACAAAATTAACTTGTATGAAAGTGGCATTAAAAGGTGGTAAAAGGATGTCAAATTGGATGTATATGATGTCAACATGTTAATTGTACAAATATATGGTGGAAAGTGACTCATATAGGGTGCAGAATGACTCTAATATGGTGAAAATTGAGTTACATGGTTAATTAGAACCAATATGTGGACCAAAATTGACTTGTATGAATGTGGCACTAAGAGGTGGTAAAAGGATTTCTAATTGCATGTACATGATGTTGACATATTAATTGTACCAATATATGATGATAAGTGACTCTTATAAGGTACAAAGTGACTCTAATATTGTGAAAAGTGAGTTACTTGGTTGATTAGAAACAAAATGTGGAACAAAATTGACCTGTATGAAAGTAGAACTAAGAGGTGGTAAAAGGATGTCAAATTGGATGTATATGATGTTAATTGTACAAATATATGGTGGAAAGTGACTCATATAGGGTGCAAAATCACTCTAATATGGTGAAAACTAACATACATGGTTAATTAGAACCAAAATGTGGACCAAAATTGACTTGTATGAATGTACATGATGTTAACATGTTAATTGTACCAACATATGGTGGCAAGTGACTCTTATGAGGTGCAGAGTGACTCTAATATGGTGAGAAGTCACTTACATGATTGATTAGAGCCAAAATGTGGCCCAAAATTGACTTGTACCAAAGGGGTACCAAAAGGTGGTTAAAGGATGTCTAATTGCATGTACATGATGTTAAAATCTTAATTGTATCTATATATGGTGGCAAGTGACTCTTATAGAGTGCAAAGTGACTCTAATATGGTGAAAAGTAATTTACATGGTTGATTAGAGCCAAAATATGGAACAAAATTTACTTGTATGAAAGTGGTATCAATAGGTAGTAATAGGATGTCAAATTGGATGTATATGATGTTAACATGTTAATTATACAAATATATTGTTGAAAGTGACTCACATAGGGTGCAAAATGACTCTAATATGTTGAAAAGTGACTTACATGTTTAATTAGAACCAAAATGTGGACAAAAATTGACTTGTATGAATGTACATGATGTTAACATGTTAACTGTACCAATATATGATGACAAATGACTCTTATAAGGTACAAAGTGACTAATATTGTGAGAAGTCACTTACATGTTTGATTAGAGCCAAAATGTTGCCCAAAATTGACTTGTAACAAAGGGGCAGCAAGAGGTGGTTAAAGGATGTCTAATTGCATGTACATGATCTTAAAATGTTAATTGTATCAATATATGGTGGCAAGTGACTCTTATAGGGTGCAAAGTGACTCTAATATGGTGAAATGTGACTTGCATGGTTGATTGGAGCCAAAATGTGGAACAAAACTAACTAATATGGAAGTGGCATTAATAGGTGGAAAAAGATGTCAAATTGGATGTATATGATGTTAACATGTTAATTGTTGTATATATGGTGGAAAGTGACTCTTATAAGGTGCAAAGTGACTTTAATATGGTGAAAAGTGACATACATGGTTGATTAGAACAAAAATGTGGAACAAAATTGACCTGTATGAAAGTGGAACTAAGAGGTGGTTCTAATACGGTGAAAAGTGACATACATGGTTAATTAGAATCAAAATGTGGACCAAAATTGACTTGTATAAATGTACATGATGTTAACATGTTAATTGTACCAATATATGATGGCAAGTGACTCTTATAAGGTACAAAGTGACTAATATTGTGAGAAGTCACTTACATGTTTGATTAGAGCCAAAATGTGGTCCAAAATTGACTTGTAAGAAAGGGGTACCAAGAGGTGGGTAAAGGATGTCTAATTGCATGTACATGATGTTAACATGTTAATTGTATTAATATATGGTGGCAAGTGACCTTTATAGGGTGGAAAGTGACTCTAATATGGTAAAAAGTGACTTACATGGTTGATTAGAGCTAAAATGTGGAACAAAATTAACTTGTATGAAAGTGGCATTAATAGGTGGTAAAAGGATGTCAAATTGGATGTATATGATGTCAACATGTTAAGTGTACAAATATAAGGTGGAAAGTGACTCATATAGGGTGCAGAATGACTCTAATATGGTGAAAATTGTCTTACATGGTTAATTAGAACCAATATGGGGATGAAAATTGACTTGTATGAATGTGGCACTAAGAGGTGGTAAAAGGATTTCTAATTGCATGTACATGATGTTAACATGTTAATTGTACCAATATATGATGATAAGTGACTCTTATAAGGTACAAAGTGACTCTAATATTGTGAAAAATGAGTTACTTGGTTGATGAGAACAAAATGTGGAACAAAATTGACCTGTATGAAAGTAGAACTAAGAGGTGGTAAAAGGATGTCAAATTGGAAGTATATGATGTTAAAATGTTAATTGTACAAATATATGGTTGAAAGTGACTCATATAGGGTGAAAAATGACTCTAATATGGTGAAAAGTAACATACATGGTGAATTAGGACCAAAATATAGACCAAAATTGACATGTATGACATGTATGAATATACATGATGTTAACATGTTAATTGTACCAATATATGATGGCAAGTGACTCTTATGAGGTGCAGAGTGACTCTATTATGGTCAGAAGTCACTTACATGATTGATTAGAGCCAAAATTGACTTATAGGAAAGGGGTACCAAGAGGTGGTTAAAAACTGTCTAATTGCATGTACATGATGTTAACATGTTAATTGATCAATATATAGTGGCAATTGACTCTTATAGGGTGCAAAGTGACTCTAATATGGTGAAAAATGACTTACATGGTTGATTAGAGCCAAAATGTGGAAAAAAATTAACTTGTATGAAATTGGCATTAATAGGTGGTTAAAGGATGTCAAATTTGATGTATATGACGTTAACATGTTAATTGTTGTATACATGGTGGAAAGTGACTCTTATAAGGTGCAAATTGACTCTAATATGGTGAAAAGTGACTTACATGTTTGATTAGAACCAAAATGTGGAACAAAATTGACCTGTATGAAAGTGGAACTAAGAGGTGGTAAAAGGATTTCTAATTGCATGTACATGATGTTAACATATTAATTCTACCAATATATGATGATAAGTGACTCTTATAAGTTACAAAGTGACTCTAATATTGTGAAAAGTGAGTTACTTGGTTGATTAAAAACAAAATGTGGAACAAAATTGACCTGTATGAAAGTAGAACTAAGAGGTGGTAAAAGGATGTCTAATTGAATGTACATGATGTTAAAATGTTAATTGTACAAATATATGGTGGAAAGTGACTCATATAGGGTGCAAAATGACTCTAATATGGTGAAAACTGACATACGTGGTTAATTAGAACCAAAATGTGGACCAAAATTTACTTGTATAAATGTACATGATATTAACATGTTAATTGTACCAATATATGATGGTAAGTGACTCTTATGAGGTGCAGAGTGACTCTAATATGGTGAGAAGTCACTTACATGATTGATTAGAGCCAAAATATGGCCCAAAATTGACTTGTACCAAAGGGGTACCAAAAGGTGGTTAAAGGATGTCTAATTGCGTGTACATGATGTTAAAATCTTAATTGTATCTATATATGGTGGCAAGTGACTCTTATAGAGTGCAAAGTGACTCTAATATGGTGAAAAGTAATTTACATGGTTGATTAGAGCCAAAATATGGAACAAAATTTACTTGTATGAAAGTGGTATCAATAGGTAGTAATAGGATGTCGAATTGGATGTATATGATGTTAACATGTTAATTATACAAATATATTGTTGAAAGTGACTCACATAGGGTGCAAAATGACTCTAATATGTTGAAAAGTGACTTACATGTTTAATTAGAACCAAAATGTGGACCAAAATTGACTTGTATGAATGTACATGATGTTAACATGTTAATTGTACCAATATATGATGGCAAATGACTCTTATAAGGTACAAAGTGACTAATATTGTGAGAAGTCACTTACATGTTTGATTAGAGTCAAAATGTTGCCCAAAATTGACTTATAACAAAGGGGTAGCAAGAGGTGGTTAAAGGATGTCTAATTGCATGTACATGATCTTAACATGTTAATTGTATCGATATATGGTGGCAAGTGACTCTTATAGGGTGCAAAGTGACTCTAATATGGTGAAATGTGACTTGCATGGTTGATTGGAGCCAAAATGTGGAACAAAATTAACTAATATGGAAGTGGCATTAATAGGTGGAAAAAGATGTCAAATTGGATGTATATGATGTTAACATGATAATTGTTGTATATATGGTGGAAAGTGACTCTTATAAGGTGCAAAGTGACTCTAATATGGTGAAAAGTGACTTACATGGTTGATTAGAACAAAAATGTGGAACAAAATTGACCTGGATGAAAGTGGAACTAAGAGGTCGAAAAAGGATGTCAAATTGGATGTATATGATGTTAACATGTTAGTTGTACAAATATATGGTGGAAAGTGACTCATATAGGGTGCAAAATAACTCTAATATGGTGAAAAGTGACATACATAGTTAATTAGAATCAAAATGTGGACCAAAATTAACTTGTATGAATGTGCATGATGTTAACATGTTAATTGTACCAATATATGATGGCAAGTGACTCTTATAAGGTACAAAGTGACTAATATTGTGAGAAGTCACTTACATGTTTGATTAGAGCCAAAATGTGGTCCAAAACTGACTTGTAAGACAGGGGTACCAAGAGGTGGTTAAAGGATGTCTAATTGCATGTACATGATGTTAACATGTTAATTGTATTAATATATGGTGGCAAGTGACCCTTATAGGGTGGAAAGTGACTCTAATATGGTAAAAAGTGACTTACATGGTTGATTAGAGCCAAAATGTGGAATAAAATTAACTTGTATGAAAGTGGCATTAATAGGTGGTAAAAGGATGTCAAATTGGATGTATTTGATGTCAACATGTTAATTGTACAAATATATGGTGGAAAGTGACTCATATAAGGTGCAGAATGACTCTAATATGGTGAAAATTGACTTACACGTTTAATTAGAACCAATATGTGGACCAAAATTGACTTGTATGAATGTGGCACTAAGAGGTGGAAAAAGGATTTCTAATTGGATGTACATGATTTTAACATGTTAATTGTACCAATATATGATGATAAGTGACTCTTATAAGGTACAAAGTGACTCTAATATTGTGAAAAGTGAGTTACTTGGTTGATTAGAAACAAAATGTGGAACAAAATTGACCTGTATGAAAGTAGAACTAAGAGGTGGTAAAAGGATATCAAATTGGATGTATATGATGTTAAAATGTTAATTGTACAAATATATGGTGGAAAGTGACTCATATAGGGTGCAAAATGACTCTAATATGGTGAAAAGTGACATACATGGTTAATTAGAACCAAAATTTGGACCAAAATTGACTTGTATGAATGTACATGATGTTAACATGTTAATTGTACCAACATATGATGGCAAGTGACTCTTATGAGGTGCAGAGTGACTCTAATATGGTGAGAAGTCACTTACATGATTGATTAGAGCAAAAATGTGGCCCGAAATTGACTTGTACCAAAGGGGTACCAAAAGGTGGTTAAAGGATGTCTAATTGCTTGTACATGATTTTAAAATCTTAATTGTATCTATATATGGTGGCAAGTGACTCTTATAGAGTGCAAAGTGACCCTAATATGGTGAAAAGTAATTTACATGGTTGATTAAAGCCAAAATATGGAACAAAATTTACTTGTATGAAAGTGGTATCAATAGGTAGTAATAGGATGTCGAATTGGATGTATATGATGTTAACATGTTAATTATACAAATATATTGTTGAAAGTGACTCACATAGGGTGCAAAATCACTCTAATATGTTGAAAAGTGACTTACATGTTTAATTAGAACCAAAATGTGGACCAAAATTGACTTGTATGAATGTACATGATGTTAACATGTTAATTGTACCAATATATGATGTTAAGTGACTCTTATGAGGTGCAAAGTGACTCTAATATGGTGAGAAGTCACTTACATGATTGATTAGAGCCAAAATATGGCCCAAAATTAACTTGTACCAAAGGGGTACCAAAAGGTGGTTAAAGGATGTGTAATTGCATGTACATGATGTTAACATCTTAATTGTATCAATATATGGTGGCAAGTGACTCTTATAGAGTGCAAAGTGAGTCTAAATATGGTGAAAAGTGATTTACATGGTTGATTAGAGCCAAAATATGGAACAAAATTTACTTGTATGAAAGTGGCATCAATAGGTAGTAATAGGATGTCAAATTGGATGTATATGATGTTAACATGTTAATTGTTATATATATGGTGGAAATTAACTCTTATAGGGTGCAAAGTGACTCTAATATGGTGAAAAGTTACTTACATGGTTGATTGGAACCAAAATGTGGAACAAAATTGAGCTGTATGAAAGTGGAACTAAGAGGTGGTAAAGGATATCAAATTGGATGTACATGATGTTAACATGTTAATAGTATCAATATATGGTGGCAAGTGACTCTTATAGGGTGCAAAGTGACTCTAATATGGTGAAAAGTGATTTATATGGTTGATTAGAGCCAAATAATGGAAAAAAATTTACTTGTATGAAAGTGGCAACAATAGGTAGTAATATGATGTCAAATTGGATGTATATGATGTTAACATGTTAATTATACAAATATATTGTTGAAAGTGACTCACATAGGGTGCAAAATGACTCTAATATGGTGAAAAGTGACTTGCATGGTTAATTAGAACCAAAATGTGGACTAAAATTGACTTATATGAATTTGGCACTAAGAGGTGGTAAAAGGATTTCTAATTGCATGTACATGATATTAGCATGTTAAATGTACCAGCATATGATGGCAAGTGACTCTTATACGGTGCAAAGTGACTCTAATATGGTGCAAAGTCACTTACATTATTGATTAGAGCTAAAATATGGCCCAAAATTGACTTGTAGGAAAGGGGTACCAAGAGGTGGTTAAAGGATGTCTAATTGCATGTACATAATGTTAACATATTAATTGTATCAATATATGGTGGTGACTCTTATAGGGTGCAAATTGACTCTAATATGGTGAAAAGTGACTTACATGGTTGATTAAAGCCAAAATGTGGAACAAAATTAACTTATATGAAAGTGGCATTAATAGGTGGTAAAAGGATGTCAAATTTGATGTATATGATGGAAACATGTTAATTATTGTATATATGGTGGAAAGTGACTCTTGTAGGGTGCAAAGTGACTCTAATATAGTGAAAAGTGACTTACATGGTTGATTGGAGCCAAAATGTGGAACAAAATGAACTTGTATGAAAGTGGCATTAATAGGTGCTAAAAGGATGTCAAATTTGATGTATATGATGTTAATATGTTAATTGTTGTATATATGGTGGAAAGTGACTCTTATAGGGTGCAAAGTGACTCTAATATGGTAAAAAGTGACTTACATGGTTGATTGGAACCAAAATGTGGAACAAAATTGAGCTATATGAAAGTGGAACTAAGAGGGGGTAAAGGATTTCAAATTGGATGTATATGATGTTAACATGTTAATTGTACAAATATATGGTGGAAAGTGACTCATATAGGGTGCAAAATGACTCTAATATGATGAAAATTGACTTACATGATTAATTAGAACCAATATGTGGACCAAAATTGACTTGTATGAATGTTGCACTAAGAGGTGGTAAAAGGATTTCTAATTGCATGTACATGATGTTAACATGTTAATTGTACCAATATATAATGATAAGGAACTCTTATAAGGTGCAAAGTGACTCTAATATTGTGAGAAGTCACTTACATGTTTGATTAGACCCAAAATATGGCCCAAAATTGACTTGTAAGAAAGGGGTACCAAGAGGTGGTTAAAGGATGTCTGATTCCATGTACATGATGTTAACATATTAATTGTATTAATATATGGTGGAAAGTGACCCTTATAGGGTGGAAATTGACTCTAATATTGTGAAAAGTGACTTACATGGTTAATTAGAGCCAAAATGTGGAACAAAATTAACTTGTATGAAAGTGGAATTAATAGGTGGTAAAAGGATGTCAAATTGGATGTATATGATGTCAACATGTCAATTGTTGTATATATGGCGGAAAGTGACTCTTATATGGTGCAAAGTGACTCTAATATGGTAAAAAGTGACTTAAATGGTTAATTAGAACCAAAATGTGTACCAAAATTTACTTAGATGAATGTGGCACTAAGGGGTGGTAAAATGATTTCTAATTGCATGTACATGATGTTAACATGTTAATTGTACCAATATATGATGTTAAGTGACTCTTATGAGGTGCAAAGTGACTCTAATATGGTGAGAACTCACTTACATGATTGATTAGAGCCAAAATGTGGCACAAAATTAACTTGTACCAAAGGGGTACCAAAAGGTGGTTAAATGATTTGTAATTGCATGTACATGATGTTAACATCTTAATTGTATCAATATATGGTGGCAAGTGACTCTTATAGAGTGCAAAGTGAGTCTAAATATGGTGAAAAGTGATTTACATGGTTGATTAGAGCAAAAATATGGAACAAAATTTACTTGTATGAAAGTGGCATCAATAGGTAGTAACAGGATGTCAAATTGGATGTATATGATGTTAACATGTTAATTATACAAATATATTGTTGAAAGTGAGTCACATAGGGTGCAAAATGACTCTAATATGGTGAAAAGTGACTTACATGGTTAATTAGAACCCAAATGTTGACCAAAATTCACTTGTATGAATTTGGCACTAAGAGGTGGTAAAAAGATATCTAATTGCATGTACATGATGTTAACATGTTAAATGTACCAATATATGATGGCAAGTGACTCTTAGACGGTGCAAAGTGACTCTAATATGGTGATAAGTCACTTACATGATTGATTAAAGCTAAAATGTGGCCCAAAATTGACTTGTAGGAAAGGGGTACCAAGAGGTGGTTAAAGGATGTCTAATTGCATGTATATGATGTTAACATATTAATTGTATCAATATATGGTGGTGACTCTTATAGGGTGCAAAGTGACTCTAATATGGTGAAAAGTGACTTACATGGTTGATTAAAGCCAAAATGTGGAACAAAATTAACTTATATGAAAGTGGCATTAATAGGTGGTAAAAGGATGTCAAATTTGATGTATATGATGGTAACATGTTAATTGTTGTATATATGGTGGAAAGTGACTCTTATAGGGTGCAAAGTGACTCTAATATGGTGAAAAGTGACTTACATGGTTGATTAGAGCCAAAATGTGGAACAAAATGAACTTGTATGAAAGTGGCATTAATAGGTGCTAAAAGGATGTCAAATTTGATGTATATGATGTTAACATGTTAATTGTTGTATATATGGTGGAAAGTGACTCTTATAGGGTTCAAAGTGACTCTAATATGGTGAAAAGTGACTTACGTGGTTGATTGGAACCAAAATGTGGAACAAAATTGAGCTATATGAAAGTGGAACTAAGAGGTGGTAAAGGATTTTAAATTGGATGTATATGATGTTAACATGTTAATTTTACAAATATATGGTGGAAAGTGACTCATATAGGGTGCAAAATGACTCTAATATGATGAAAATTGACTTACATGATTAATTAGAACCAATGTATATGATGTTAACATGTTAATTGTACCAATATATGATGATAAGTGACTCTTAGAAGGTGCAAAGTGACTCTAATATTGTGAGAAGTCACTTACATGTTTGATTAGAGCCAAAATGTGGCCCAAAATTGACTTGTAAGAAAGGGGTACCAAGAGGTGGTTAAAGGATGTCTAATTCCATGTACATGATGTTAACATATTAATTGTATTAATATATGGTGGCAAGTGACCCTTATAGGGTGGAAAGTGACTCTAATATTGTGAAAAGTGACTTACATGGTTAATTAGAGCCAAAATGTGGAACAAAATTAACTTGTATGAAAGTGGAATTAATAGGTGGTAAAAGGATGTCAAATTGGATGTATATGATGTCAACATGTCAATTGTTGTATATATGATGGAAAGTGACTCTTATAGGGTGCAAAGTGACTCTAATATGGTAAAAAGTGACTTACATGGTTAATTAGAACCAAAATATGTACCAAAATTTACTTGGATGAATGTGGCACTAAGGGGTGGTAAAAGGATTTCTAATTGCATGTACATGATGTTAACATGTTAATTGTACCAATATATGATGTTAAGTGACTCTTATGAGGTACAAAGTGATTCTAATATGGTGAGAAATAGGTGATAAAAGGATGTCAAATTTGATGAATATGATGTTAACATGTTAATTGTTGTATATATGGTGGAAAGTGACTCTTACAGGGTGCAATATGACTCTAATATGGTGAAAAGTCACTTACATGGTTGATTGGAACCAAAATATGGAACAAAATTGAGCTGTATGAATGTGGGACTAAGAGGTGGTAAAGGATGTCAAATTGGATGTATATGATGCTAACAAGTTAATTGTACAAATATATGGTGGAAAGTGACTCATATATGGTGCAAAATGACTCTAATATGATGAAAATTGACTTACATGGTTAATTAGAACTAATATGTGGACCAAAATTGACTTGTATGAATGTGGCACTAAGAGGTGGTAAAAGAATTTCTAATTGCATGTACATGATGTTAACATGTTAATTGTACCAATATATGATGATAAATGACTATTATAAGTTGCAAAGTAACTCTAATATGGTGAGAAGTCACTTACATGATTGATTAGAGCCAAAATGTGGCCCAAAATTAACTTGTAGTAAAGGGGTACCAAGAGGTGGTTAAAGGATGTCTAATTGCATGTACATGATGTTAACATGTTAATTGATCAATATATGGTGGCAAGTGACTCTTATAGTGTGCAAAGTGACTCTAATATGGTAAAAAGTGACTTACATGGTTGATTAGAGCCAAAATATGGAACAAAATTAACTTGTATGAAAGTGGCATTAATAGGTGGTTAAAGGATGTCAAATTGGATGTATATGATGTTAATATGTTAATTGTTATATATATGGTGGAAAATGACTCTTATAAAGTGCAAAGTGGCTCTAATATGGTGAAAAGTGACTTACATGGTTGATTATAACCAAAATGTGGAACAAAATTGACCTGTATGAAAGTGGAACTAAGTGATGGTAAAAGGATGTCAAATTGGATGTATATGATGTTAACATTTTAACTGTACAAATATATGGTGGAATGTTTAGGGTGCAAAATGACTCTAATATGGTGAAAAGTGACTTACATGGTTAATTAGAACCAAAATGTGGACTAAAATTGACTTTTATGAATGTGGCACTAAGAGGTGGTAAAAGGATTTCTAATTGCATGTACATGATGTTAACATGTTAATTGTACCAATATATAATGGCAAGTGACTCTTACAAGGAGCAAAGTGACTCTAATATGGTGAGAAGTAAATTACATGATTGATTAGAGCCAAAATGTTGCCCAAAATTGACTTGTAGGAAAGGGGTACCAAGAGGTGGTTAAAGGATGTCTAATTGCATGTACATGATGTTAACATTTTGATTTGAACCAAAATGTGGAACAAAATTGACCTGTATGAAAGTGTAACTAAGAGCTTGTAAAAGCATGTCAAATTTGATGTATATGATGTTAACATGTTAATTGTTGTATATATGGTGGAAAGTGACTCTTATAGGGTGCAAAATGACTCTAATATGGTGAAAAGTGAATTACATGATTGATTGGAACCAAAATGTGGAACAAAATTGAGCTGTATGAAAGTGGGACTAAAAGGTGGTAAAGGATGTCAAATTGGATGTATCTGATGTTAACATGTTAATTGTACAAATATATGTTGGAAAGTGACTCATATAGGGTGCAAAATGACTCTAATATGATGAAAATTGACTTACATGGTTAATTAGAACCAATATGTGGACCAAAATTTACTTGTATGAATGTGGCACTAAGAGCTGGTAAAAGGATTTCTAAATGCATGTACATGATGTTAACATGTTAATTGGACCAATATATGATGATAAGTGACTCTTATAAGGTGCAAATTGACTCTAATATTGTGAGAAGTCACTTACATGTTTGATTAGAGCCAAAATGTGGCCCAAAATTGACTTGTAAGAAAGGGGTACCAAGAGGTGGTTAAAGGATGTCTAATTGCATGTGCATGACGTTAACATGTTAATTGTATTAATATATGGTGGCAAGTGACCCTTATAGGGTGGAAAGTGACTCTAATATGGAGAAAAGTGACTTACAAGGTTGATTAGAGCCAAAATGTGGAACAAAATTAACTTGTATGAAAGTGGCACTAATAGGTGGTAAAAGGAAGTCAAATTGGATGTGTATGATGTCAACATGTCAATTGTTGTATATATGGTGGAAAGTGACTCTTATAGGGTGCAAAGTGACTCTAATATGGTGAAAAGTGACTTACTTTGTTAATTAGAACCAAAATGTGGACCAGAATTGACTTGTATAAATGTGGGACTAAGAGGTGGTAAAAGGATTTCTAATTGCATGTACATGATATTAACAAGTTAATTGTACCAATATATTCTAATATGGTGAGAAGTCACTTACATGATTGATTAGAGCCAAAATGTGGCCCAAAATTGACTTGTACCAAAGGGGTACCAAAAGGTGGTTAAAGGATGTCTAATTGCATGTACATGATGTTAACATCTTAATTGTATCAATATATGGTGGCAAGTGACTCTTATAGAGTGCAAAGTGACTCTAATATGGTGAAAAGTGATCTATATGGTTGATTAGAGCCAAAATATGGAACAAAATTTACTTGTATGAAAGTGGCATCAATAGGTAGTAATAGAATGTCAAATTGGATGTATATGATGTTAACATGTTAATTATACAAATATATTGTTGAAAGTGACCCACATAGGGTGCAAAATGACTCTAATATGGTGAAAAATGACTTACATGGTTAATTAGAACCAAAATGTGGACCAAAATTGACTTGTATGAATGTGGCACTAAGAGGTGGTAAAAGGATTTCTAATTGCATTTACATGATGTTAACATGTTAAATGTACCAATATATGATGGCAAGTGACTCTTATAAGGTGCAAAGTGACTCAAATATGGTGAAAAATCACTTACATGATTGATTAGAGCCAAAATGTGGCCCAAAATTGACTTGTAGGAAAGGGGTACCAAGAGGTGGTTAAAGGATGTCTAATTGCATGTACATGATGTTATAATGTTAATTGTATCAATATATGGTGGCGACTCTTATAGAGTATAAAGTGACTCTAATATGGTGAAAAGTGACTTACATGGTTGATTAGAGCCAAAATGTGCAACAAAATTAACTTGTTTGAAAGTGGCATTAATAGGTGGTAAAAGGATGTCAAATTTGGTGTATATGATTTTAACATGTTAAATGTTGTTTATATTGTGGAAAGTGACTCTTATAGGGTGCAAAGTGACTCTAATATGGTGAAAAGTGACTTATATGGTTGATTAGAGCCAAAATGTGGAACAAAATGAACTTGTATGAAAGTGCCATTAATAGGTGGTAAAAAGATGTCAAATTTGATGTATATATGGTGGAAAGTGACCGTTATAGGGTGTAAAGTGCCTCTAATATGGTGAAAAGTGACTTACATGGTTGATTAGAACCAGAATATGGAACAAAATTGACCTATATGAAAATACAACTAAGAGGTGGTAAAAGGATGTCAAATTGGATGTATATGTTGCAAAATGATTCTAATATGGTGAAAAGTGACTTACATGGTTAATTAGAACCAAAATATGGACCAAAATTGACTTGTATGAATGTGGCACAAAGAGGTGGTAAAAGGATTTCTAATTGCATTTACATGATGTTAACATGTTAATTCTACCAATATCTGATGGCAAATGACTCTTATAAGGTGCAAAGTGACTCTAATATGGTGAAAAGTGACCTACATGGTTGATTAGAGCCAAAATGTGGAACAAAATTAATTTGTATTAAAGTGGCATTAATAGGTGGTAAAAGGATGTCAAATTGGATGTATATGACGTTAACATATTAATTGTTGTATATATGGTGGAAAGTGACTCTTATAAAGTGCAAAGTGACTATAATATGGTGAAAAGTGACTTACATGATTGATTAGAACCAAAATGTGGAACAAAATTGACCTGTATGAAAGTGGAACTAAGAGGTGGTAAAAGGATTTCAAATTGGATGTATATGATGTTAACATGTTAATTGTACAAATATATGGTGGAAAGTGTAGGGTGCAAAGTGACTCTAATATGATGAAAAGTGACTTACATGGTTAATTAGAACCAAAATGTGGACCAAAATTGACTTGTATGAATGTGGGACTAAGAGGTGATAAAAGGATTTCTAATTGCATGTACATGATGTTAACATGTTAATTGTACCAATAAATGATGATAAGTGACTCTTATAAGGTGCAAAGTGACTAATATTGTGAGAAGTCACTTGTTTGATTAGAGCCAAATTGTGGCCCAAAATTGACTTGTAAGAAAGGGGTACCAAAAGGTGGTTAAAGGATGTCTAATTGCATGTACATGATGTTAACATTTTGATTAGAACCAAAATGTGGAACAAAATTGACCTGTATGAAAGTGGAACTAAGAGCTTGTAAAAGGATGTCAAATTTGATGTATATGATGTTAACATGTTAATTGTTGTATATATGGTGGAAAGTGATTGTTATAGGGAGCAAAGTGACTCTAATATGGTAAAAAGTGACTTACATGGTTGATTGGAACCAAAATATGGAACAAAATTGAGCAGTATGAAAGTGGGACTAAGAGGTGGTAAAGGATGTCAAATTGGATGTATATGATGTTAACATGTTAATTGTACAAATATATGGTGGAAAGTGACTCATAT
The DNA here is from genome assembly GCF_009905375.1 of Apium graveolens. Classification (NCBI taxonomy): domain Eukaryota; kingdom Viridiplantae; phylum Streptophyta; class Magnoliopsida; order Apiales; family Apiaceae; genus Apium; species Apium graveolens. The sequence continues at coordinate 45,906 of NW_027418962.1, forward strand.
AGGGTGCAAAATGACTCTAATATGATGAAAATTGAATTACATGGTTAATTAGAACCAATATGTGGACCAAAATTGACTTGTATGAAAGTGGCACTAAGAGGTGGTAAAAGGATTTCTAAATGCATGTACATGATGTTAACATATTAATTGTACCAATATATGATGATAAGTGACTCTTATAAGGTGCAAAATGACTCTAATATTGTGAGAAGTCACTTACATGTTTGATTAGAGCAAAAATGTGGTCCAAAATTGACTTGTAAGAAAGGGGTCCCAAGAGGTGGTTAAAGGATGTCTAATTGGATGTACATGACGTTAACATGTTAATTGTATTAATATATGGTGGCAAGTGATCTTTATAGTGTGCAGAGTGACTCTAATATGGTGAAAAGTGACTTACAAGGTTGATTAGAGCCAAAATGTGGAACAAAATTAACTTGTATGAAAGTGGCATTAATAGGTGGTAAAAGGATGTCAAATTGGATGTATATGATGTCAACATGTCAATTGTTGTATATATGGTGAAAAGTGACTCTTATAGGGTGAAAAGTGACTCTAATATGGTGAAAAGTGACTTACATGGTTAATTAGAACCAAAATGTGGACCAAAATTGACTTGTATAAATATGGGACTAAGAGGTGGTAAAAGGATTTCTAATTGCATGTACATGATATTAACAAGTTAATTGTACAAATATATGATGGCAAGTGACTCTTATGAGGTGCAAAGTGACTCTAATATGGTGAGAAGTCACTTACATGATTGATTAGAGCCAAAATGTGGCCCAAAATTGACTTGTACCAAAGGGGTACCAAAAGGTGGTTAAAGGATGTCTAATTGCATGTACATGATGTTAACATCTTAATTGTATCAATATATGGTGGCAAGTGACTCTTATAGAGTGCAAAGTGACTCTAATATGGTGAAAAATGATCTATATGGTTGATTAGAGCCAAAATATGGAACAAAATTTAATTGTATGAAAGTGGCATCAATAGGTAGTAATAGGATGTCAAATTGGATGTATATGATGTTAACATGCTAATTATACAAATATATTGTTGAAAGTGACCAACATAGGGTGCAAAATGACTCTAATATGGTGAAAAGTGACTTACATGATTGATTAGAGCCAAAATGTGGCCCAAAATTGACTTGTAGTAAAGGGATACCAAGAGGTGGTTAAAGGATGTCTAATTGCATGTACATGATGTTAACATGTTAATTGATAAATATATGGTGGCAAGTGACTATTATAGTGTGCAAAGTGACTCTAATATGGTGAAAAGTGACTTACATGGTAGATTAGAGCCAAATTGTGGAACAAAATTAACTTGTACGAAAGTGGCATTAATAGGTGGTAAAAGGATGTGATATTGGATGTATATGCTGTTAACATGTTAATTGTTGTATATATGGTGGAAAGTGACTTTTATAAGGTGCAAAGTGACTCTAATATGGTGAAAAGTGACTTTAATGGTTGATTAGAACCAAAATGTGGAACAAAATTGACCTGTATGAAAGTGAAACTAAGAGGTGGTAAAAGGATGTCAAATTGGATGTATATGATCTTATTATGTTAATTGTATAAATATATGGTGGAAAGTGACTTTTATAGGGTGCAAAATGACTCTAATATGGTGAAAAGTGACTTGCGTGGTTAATTAGAAACAAAATGTGGACCAAAATTGACTTGTATTAATGTGGCACTAAGAGGTGGTAAAAGGAATTTTAATTGCATGTACATGATGTTAACATGATAATTGTACCAATATATGATGGCAAGTGATTCTTATAAGGTGCAAACTGACTATAATATGGTGAAAAGTGACTTACATGGTTGATTAGAACCAAAATGTGGAACAAAATTGACCTGCATGAAAGTGGAACTAAGAGGTGGTAAAAGTATGTCAAATGGATGTATATGATGTTAACCTATTAATTGCACAAATATATGGTGGAAAGTGACTTATATAGGGTGCAAAATGACTCTAATATGGTGAAAAGTGACTTACATGGTTAATTAAAACCAAAATGTGGACCAAAATTGACTTGTATGAATGTGGCACTAAGAGGTGGTAAGAGGATATCTAATTGCATGTACATGATGTTAACATATTAATTGTACTAATATATGATTGCATGTGACTCTTATAAGGTGTAAAATGATTCTAATACGGTGAGAAATCACTTAAATGATTGATTAGAGCCAAAATGTGGCCCAAAATTGACAGGTAGGAAAGGGGGTACCAATAGGTGATTAAAGGATGTCTAATTGCATGTACATGATGTTAATATGTTAATTATATCAATATATGGTGGCAAGTGACTCTTATAGGGTGCAAAGTGACTCTAATATTCTGAAAAGTGACTTACATGGTTGATTAGAGCCAAAATGTGGAATAAAATTAACTTGTATGAAAATGGCATTAATAGGCGGTACAACGATGTCAAATTGGATGTATATGATGTTAAAATGTCAATTATTGTATATATGGTAGAAAGTGACTCTTATAGGGTGCAAAGTGACTCTAATATGGTGAAAAGTGACTAACATGGTTAATTAGAACCGAAATGTGGACCAAAATTGACTTGTATAAATAAGGCAGTAAGAGGTGGTAAAAGTATTTCTAATTGCATATACATGTTGCTAACATGTTAATTGTACCAATATATGATGGCAAGTAACTCTTATAAGGTGCAAAGTGACTCTAATATGGTGAGAAATCACTTACATTATTGATTAGAGCCAAAATGTGGCCCAAACTTGACTTGTAGGAAAAGGGTACCAAGAGGTGGTTAAAGGATGTTTAATTGCATGTACATGATGTTAACATGTTAATTGACAAATATATGATGGCAAGTGACTCTTATAGTGTGCAAAGTGACTCTAATATGGAGAAAAGTGACTTACATGGTTAATAAGAGCCAAATTGTGGAATAAAATTAACTTGTACGAAAGTGGCATTAGTAGGTGGTAAAAGGATGTGAAATTGGATGTATATGCTGTTAACATGTTAATTATTGTATATATGGTGGAAAGTAACTTTAATAAGGTGCAAAGTGACTCTAATATGGTGAAAAGTGAATAACAATATTAATTAGAACCAAAATGTGGATCAAAATTGACTTGTATGAATGTGGCAGTAAGAGGTGGTAAAAGAATTTGTAATTGCATGTACGTGATGTTAACATGGTAATTGTACCAATATATGATGGCAAGTGACAATTATATGGTGCAAAGTGACTCTAATATGGTGAGAAGTCACTTACATGATTGATTAGACCCAAAATATGGCCCAAAATTGACTTGTAGGAAAGAGGTACCAAGAGGTGGTTAATGGATGTCTAATTGCATGTACCTGATGTTAACATGTCAATTGTATCAATATATGGTGGCAAGTGACTCTTATAGGGTCCAAAGTGACTCTAATATGGTCAAAAGTGACTTACATGGTTGATTAGAGCCAAAATGTGGAACAAAACAAACTTGTATGAACGTGGCATTAATAGGTGGTAAAAGGATGTGAAATTGGATGTATATGATGTTAACATGTCAATTGTTGTATATATGGTGGAAAGTGACTTTTATAGGTTGCAAAGTGACTCTAATATGGTGAAAAGTGAATAACATTGTTAATTAGAACCAAAATATGTATCAAAATTGACTTGTACGAATGTGGCACTAAGAGGTTGTAAAAGAATTTCTAATTGCATGTACATGATATTAACATGGTAATTGTACCAATATATGATGGCAAGTGACAATTATATGGTGCAAAGTGACTCTAATATGGTGAGAAGTCACTTACATGATTGATTAGACCCAAAATATGGTCCAAAATTGACTTGTAGGAAAGGGGTACCAAGAGGTGGTTAATGGATGTCTAATTGCATGTACATGATGTTAACATGTCAATTGTATCAATATATGGTGGCAAGTGACTCTTATAGGGTCCAAAGTGACTCTAATATGGTCAAAAGTGACTTACATGGTTGATTAGACCCAAAATGTGGAATAAAATTAACTTGTATGAAGGTGGAATTAATAGGTGGTAAAAGGATGTCAAATTGGATTTGTATGATGTTAACATGTTAATTGTTGTATATATGGTAGAAAGTGACTCTTATAAGGTGCAAAATGACTCTAATATAGTGAAAACTGACTAACATGGTTAATTAGAACCAAAATGTGGACCAAAATTGACTTGTATGAATGTGGTACTAAGAGGTGGTAAAAGGATTTCTAATTGCATGTACATGATGTTAACATGTTAATCGTATCAATATATGGTGGCAAGTGACTCTTATAGGGTGCAAAGTGACTCCAATATGGTGAAAAGTGACTTACATGGTTGATTATAACCAAAATGGGGAACAAAATTAACTTGTATGAAAGTGGCATTAATAGGAGGTAAAAGGATGTCAAATTGGATGTATATGATGTTAACATATCAATTGTTGTATATATGGTGGAAAGTGACTCTTCTAGGGTGTAAAGTGACTCTAATATGGTGAAAACTGACTAACATAGTTAATTAGAACCAAAATGTGGACCAAAATTGACTTGTATGAATGTGGTAGTAAGAGGTGGTAAAAAGATTTCTAATTGCATGTACATGATGTTAACATGTTAATTAGACCAATATATGATGGCAAGTAACTCTTATAAGGTGCAAAGTGACTCTAATCTGGTAAAAATCACTTAAATTATTGATTAGAGCCAAAATGTGGCCCAAAATTGACTTGTAGGAAAGGGGTACCAAGTGGTTGTTAAAGGTGTCTAATTGCATGTACATGATGTTAACATGTTAATCGTATCAATATATGGTGGCAAGTGACTCTTATAGGGTGCAAAGTGACTCTAATATGGTGAAAAGTGACTTACATGGTTGATTACAACCAAAATATGGAACAAAATTAACTTGTATAAAAGTGGCATTAATAGGAGGTAAAATGATTTGAAATTGGATGTATATGATCTTAACATGTCAATTGTGGTATATATGGTGGAAAGTGACTCTTATAGGGTGCAAAGTGACCCTAATATGATGAAAACTGACTAACATGGTTAATTACAACCAAAATGTGGACCAAAATTGACTTGTATGAATGTGGTACTAAGAGGTGGTCAAAGGATTTCTAATTGCATGTACATGATGTTAACATGTTAATTGTACCAATATATGATGGCAAGTAACTCTTATAAGGTGCAAAATGACCCTAATATGGTGAGAAATCACTTAAATTATTGATTAGAGCCTAAATATGGCCCAAATTTGACTTGTAGGAAAGGGGTACCAAGTGGTGGTTGAAGGATGTCTAATTGCATGTACATGATGTTAACATGTTAATTGTATCAATATATGGTGGAAAGTCACTTTTATAGGGTGCAAAGTGACTCTAATATGGTGAAAAGTGACTTACATGGTTGATTAGAGCCAAAATGTGGAACAAAATTAACTTGTACGAAAGTGGCAATAATAGGTGGTAAAGGATGTGAAATTGGATGTATATATTGTTAACATGTTAATTGTTGTATATATGGTGGAAAGTGACTTTTATAAGGAGCAAAGTGACTCTAATATGGTGAAAAGTGACTTTCATGGTTGATTAGAACCAAAATGTGGAACAAAATTGACTTGTATGAAAGTGAAACTAAGAGGTGATAAAAGGATGTCAAATTGGATGTATACGATGTTAACATGTTAATTGTACAAATATATGATGGCAAGTGACTCTCATAAGGTGCAAAGTGACTATAATATGGTGAAAAGTGACTTACATGGTTGATTGAAACCAAAATGTTGAACAAAATTGACCTGTATGAATGTGGAACTAAGAGGTGGTAAAAGTATGTCAAATTGGATGTATATGATGTTAACCTGTTAATTGTACAAATATATGGTGGAAAGTGACTTATATAGGGTGCAAAATGACTCTAATATGTTGAAAAGTGACTTACATGGTTAATTAGAACCAAAATGTGGACCAAAATTGACTTGTATGAATGTGGCACTAAGAAGTGGTAAAAGGATTTCTAATTGCATGTACATGATGTTAACATGTTAATTGTAGTAATATATGATAGAAAGTGACTCTTATAAGGTGTAAAATGATTCTAATATGGTGAGAAGTCACTTACATGATTGATTAGAGCCAAAATGTGGCCCGAAATTGACTTGTAGGAAAGGGGGTACCAAGAGGTGGTTAAAGGATGTCTAATTGCATGTACATGATGTTAACATGTTAATTGTATCAATATATGGTGGCAAGTGACTCTTATAGGATGCAAAGTGACTCTAATATGCTGAAAAGTGACTTACATGGTTGATTAGAGCCAAAACGTGGAATAAAATTAACTTGTATGAAAATGGCATTAATAGGTGGTAAAAGGATGTGAAATTGAATGTATATGATGTTAACATGTCAATTGTTGTATATATGGTGGAAAGTGACTCTTATGGGGTGCAAAGTGACTCTAATATGGTGAAAAGTGAATAACATTGGTAATTAGAACCAAAATGTGGATCCAAATTGACTTGTATGAATGTGGCACTAAGAGGTGGTAAAAGAATTTCTAATTGCATGTACATGATGTTAACATGTTAATTGTATCAATATATGGTGGCAAGGGACTCTTTTAGGCTCCAAAGTGACTCTAATATGGTCAAAAGTGACTTACATGGTTGATTAGACCCAAAATGTGGAATAAAATTAACTTGTATGAAAGTGGCATTAATATGTGGTAAAAAGATGTCAAATTGGATTTGTATGATGTTAACATGTTAATTGTTGTATATATGGTAGAAAGTGACTCTTATAAGGTGTAAAATGACTCTAATATGGTGAAAACTGACTAACATGGTTAATTAGAACCAAAATATGGACCAAAATTGACTTGTATGAATGTGGTACTAAGAGGTGGTAAAAGGATTTCTAATTGCATGTACATGATGTTAACATGTTAATCGTATCAATATATGGTGGCAAGTGACTCTTATAGGGTGCAAAGCGACTCTAATATGGTGAAAAGTGACTTACATGGTTGATTACAACCAAAATGGGGAACAAAATTAACTTGTATGAAAGTGGCATTAATAGGAGGTAAAAGGATGTCAAATTGGATGTATATGATGTTAACATGTCAATTATTGTATATGTGGTGGAAAGTGACTCTTCTAGGGTGCAAAGTGACTCTAATATGGTGAAAACTGACTAAAATAGTTAATTAGAACCAAAATGTGGACCAAAATTGACTTGTATGAATGTGGTACTAAGAGGTGGTAAAAAGATTTCTAATTGCATGTACATGATGTTAACTTGTTAATTGTACCAATATATGATGGCAAGTAATTCTTATAAGGTGCAAAGTGATTCTAATCTGGTGATAATTGACTTAGATGGTTGATTAGAGCCAAAATGTGGAACAAAACTAAAATTGTACGAAAGTGGTATTAATAGGTGGTAAAAGGATGTGAAATTGAATGTAGATGCTGTTAACATATTAATTGTTGTATATATGGTGGAAAGTGACTTTTATAAGGTGCAAAGTGACTCTAATATGGTGAAAAGTAACTTTCATGGTTGATTAGAACCAAAATGTGGAACAAAATTGACCTGTACGAAAGTGAAACTAAGAGGTGGTAAAAGGATGTCAAATTGGATGTATATGATGTTAACATGTTAATTGTCAAATATATGGTGGAAAGTGACTTTTATAGGGTGCAAAATGACTCTAATATGGTGAAAAGTGACTTACATGGTTAATTAGAAACAAAATGTGGACCAAAATTGACTTGTATGAATGTGGCACTAAGAGGTGGTAAAAGGATTTTTAATTGCATGTACATGATGTTAAAATTTTAATTGTACCAATATATGATGGCAAGTGACTCTTATAAGGTGCAAAGTGACTAATATTGTGAGAAGTCACTTACATGTTTGATTAGAGCCAAAATGTGGAAAAAAATTAACTTGTATGAAAGTGGCATTAATAGGTGGTAAAAGGATGTCAAATTGGATGTATATGATGTTAACATTTTAATGGTTGTATATATGGTGCAAAGTGACTCTTATAAGGTGCATAGTGACTCTAGTATGGTGAAAAGTGACTTACATGGTTGATTATAAGCAAAATGTGGAACAAAATTGACTTGTATGAAAGTGGAACTAAGAGGTGGTAAAAGGATGTCAAATTGGATGTATATGATGTTAACATGTTAATTGTACAAATATATGGTGGAAAGTGACTCATATAGGGTGCAAAATGACTCTAATATGGTGAAACGTGACTTACATGGTTGATTAGAGCGAAAATGTGGAACAAAATTAACTTGTATGAAAGTGGCATTAATCGGTGGTAAAAGGATGTCAAATTGGATGTATATGATGTTAACATGTCAATTGTTTTATATATGGTTGTAAGTGACTCTTATAGGGTGCAAAGTGACTCTAATATGGTGAAAAGTGAATAACATGGTTAATTAGAACCAAAATGTGGACCAAAATTGACTTGTATGAATGTGGCACTAAGAGGTGGTAAAAAGATTTCTAATTGCATGTACATGATGTTAACATGTTAATTATACCAATATATGATGGCAAGTGACAATTATAAGGTGCAAAGTGACTCTAATGTGGTGAAAAGTCACTTACATGATTGATTAGAGCCAAAATATGGCCCAAAATTGACTTGTAGGAAAGGGGTACCAAGAGGTGGTTAATGGATGTCTAATTGCATGTACATGATGTTAACATGTTAATTGTATCAATATATGGTGGCAAGTGATTCTTATAGGGTCCAAAGTGACTCTAATATGGTGAAAAGTGACTTACATGGTTGATTAGAACCAAAATGTGGAATAAAATTGACCTATATGAAAGTGGAATTAATAGGTGGTAAAAGGATATCAAATCGGATGTATATGATGTTAGCATGTTAATTTTACAAATTTATGGTGGAAAGTGACTCATATAGGGTGCAAAATGACTCTAATATGGTGAAACGTGACTTACATGGTTAATTAGAACAAAAAGTGGACCAAAATTGACTTGTATGAATGTGGCACTAAGAGGTGGTAAAAGGATTTCTAATTGCATGTACATCATGTTAACATATTAATTGTACCAATATATGATGGCAAGTGACTCTTATAAGCTGTAAAGTGACTAATATATTGAGAAGACACTTACATGTTTGATTAAAACCAAAATTTGGCCCAAAATTGAGCTGTAAGAAAGGGGTACCAAGAGGTGGTTAAAGGATGTCTAATTGCATGTACATGATGTTACCATGTTAATTGTATCAATATATGGTGGCAAGTGACTCTTATACAATATGTACAGATACATGAAATGCAAAACAACTCCTCAAAAATAAAAAATTATCTCAACTCCTTGTAGTACCAAGACAACATTAAAACATGTGATTAAAGCTTCAGGAAACCAAAACAAAACACAAACAGTAAGTACAAATCAAACCTCAAAGTTACAACTCAAGAAATTTATTCTTAAGCAGAAAACTAGCACTTCTATAACATTCTACAACAAAACTAATTCACAATCAAGATTACTATTTCAAAAATAAATTCTTTAATAAGAACAAATTAAACACAAAACAACACCCAAATTCCCAAAAAAAACCAAGAAACAGAAACTAAAATTAGAAGAAAAGATTGATTATAAATCAAAACTTGAAGAAAAACGTAGCACCCAAAATATCATAAACCCACAAATAATCTTGAATAAAAAAAACAATATTAAAGGAGAGAAAACCAAGTAAACCTAATTTTCCAAAATAAAAAGTGGTCACAAATTACAAGAATCTTACCAAGGTAAAGAGAAAGAGGAGAGTGGGATAAAATTAAGCAGGCATGGCTAAGGTAGAAGAAGAAATTGAATCCCTAGAAACCCTACAAATCAAATGAATTGAATAGTTAGTAACGACCTTAAAATTAGAGCAATATAATTGAGTATTCAAATACCAAATCTCCAATTTGCTCTTTGATTCATCCTTAAATTTGAGAGAGACAGAGACTGTTTTTACAAAAAGGAGAAAGGGAGCGCGATTGAAAGAGAGTGTACTTGACGGAGTGTCATTTTCTTGAAGTGATTAAGAATGGGTTTTTTCGTCTACGCGGGGAAAATACCGCCCTTTTTTCGACCAGTACACCGTAATTGATTTTTATTTTTTTATATTTTAGTTTTTAGTTTTATTTATTAAATTATTAAATTATTAAATAAAAAATTTAAAAGTTACTCTTATATTTTTGTATAATAAATTTTAATTATTTGTAAAATATTATAATTATATTCTTGATTCATTAATAATCCAGAATATAATTTTAATACTAGTTTTATGATAATATTTTCACTTAAATATTTAAAAAATACAAAATTAATTAATATAACACCAGGTGCTAGTGTTACATATTGTGCAACACCGTAAATCCCGTGCAACACCGTAAATCCCGTGCAACACTAGTTTATAGGTATTGTAACACTAATTGAGAGGTGTTACAATAGGACACATATTTCTTAGCTAATGTAACGCTGCTTGTAACACTTGCATTATAGTAGCCCACTTATGGCGTAGTGTAGGTACCCTCTCCCTAGGATTGATGACCTATTCGACCAGCTCAAGGGTGTTGTATACTTTTCCAAAATAGATTTGAGAACAGGATATCACCAGTTAAAAATCAAACCTGAGGATATACCAAAGACTGCCTTTCGCACTAGGTATGGACACTATGAGTTCTTAGTCATGTCTTTTGGGCTAACCAATACACCCACATCCTTTATGGATTTGATGAACAGAGTGTTCAAAAAGTACCTAGATATATGTGTGATAGTTTTCATAGATGATATTCTAATCTACTCAAAGACAGAGCAAGAACATGCAGAACATTTGAGGATAGTCTTAGAAATCTTGAGGATCCCAACCGAGGTTAGGAGTTTTGTGGGCTTACCAGTATATTACCGTAGATTCATGGAAGACTTTACCAAGATATTTAGCCCATTAACTAGACTTACCCGGAAAACGGAAAAGTTCGTGTGGACAGAGAAATGTGAGGAAAGCTTTCAAGAACTGAAAAGGAGGCTGGTGTCGGCACTAGTGCTCGCTCTTCCCGATGGAAAGGAAGAGTTTGTGATATACAGCGATGCCTCACACAAGGGACTAGGATGTGTGCTTATGCAGCATGGAAAGGTTATTGCGTATGAGATCAGATACCCAACCCACGATCTAGAGTTAGCAGCCATAGTGTTTTCCCTAAAAATTTGAAAGCACTACTTGTACGGTGAGAAATGCGAGATTTACACAGTCCATGAAAGCCTCAAGTATATTTTTACTCAAAAAGAATTAAACATGAGACATAGGAGGTGGTTAGAATTGATTAAGGACTACGATTGTGAAATTTTGTATCACCCGGGTAAAGCCAATGTGGTGGCTGACGCCCTCAATAGAAAGAAGAGACTCAAAATGATAATGACATCTGAGGAGTTAGTTAAGGAATTTGAAAAGATGGAAATTGACATGAGAATACCTGGTTAAGGATCAGAAGGATTATTCGAGATTAAGCTAGTGCCGGAACTGACTGAAAAGATACGAGTGTGTCAGGAAAAGAAGATGAATGAAGAAAGAGAAATATGACCGGTGAGGAAGTCAGATGCGAGAAAGATGAGAAAGGGATCACGAGTTATGCATCCCGGATTGGATTCCAAATATGCAAGAACTAAAGGATGAGCTGTTGCACGGCGGGCACAACTCCAGATATTCGATCCACCCAGGAAGTACGAAAATGTACCATGACCTTAAGGAATATTATTGGTGGCCTAACATGAAAAGAGAAGTAGCAGAATGGGTCAGCAAGTGCTTGACATGCCAGAGGGTGAAGGCTGAACATCAGCAACTGAGTGGACTATTATGGCCCCTGGAAATTCCGAAATGGAAATGGGAGCATATAGCCATGGATTTCGTGACAGGCCTACCAAGGAAGAAAACCAATCACAATGCCATATGGGTTATCATAGATAGACTAACCAAGTCCGCACACTTCCTTTCAATCAAAGAAAGGTACACCGTAGACAAGCTAGTGGATATTTACTTAAAGAAAATTGTAGTAAGACATGGTGTTCCTGTCGCTATAGTGTCAGATAGAGACCCAAGGTTTTACTCCCGATTTTGGAGAATCTTCCAGGAGTGTGTAGGCACCAGACTAAATATGAGTATCTCTTACCACCCCCAAATAGATGGGAAAAGTGAAAGGACTATCCAGACCCTAGAGGACATGCTGCGAGTGTGTGCCATCGACTTAAAGGGAATTGGAATGACCACTTACCCCCGATCGAATTTTCCTACAATAATAGCTATCACGCTAGCATAGGAATGCCCCCGTATGAAGCTTTTTATGGAAGAAGAAGTCGCTCTCCCTTATGTTGGGATTTGGTTGGAGAATATAAAATAATAGGACCCAAGTTAGTCCAGCAAACCAGAGAGATAATGGGACTCATTAGGAAGAGACTGGTAGCAACTCAAGATAGACAAAAGAAGTACACCGACCAGACCAGGAAAGATAGAGAATATGAAGTAGGAGATTCAATGCTATTGAAGGTATCTCCTTGGAAAGGAGTGATGAGATTTGGAAAGAAAGGGAAGCTGAGTCCCAGATTCATAGGACTCTTTGAGACTTTAAGGAGAATAGGACCTCTAGCTTACGAGCTCACCTTGCCTCCTAATCTGCAGCAAGTGCACAACGTGTCAATGCTAAGAAAATACCATGCCGATGCGCGACATGTGATAGAGTACGAGCAGGTAGATTTACAACCAAACCTAACCTACATTGAATAACTAGTAAGGGCAATGGACCAGAAAGAACAAGTGCTGAGGAACAAGACTGTGAAGTTGGTTAGAATCTTGTGGAGAAATCAGAATGTTGAGGATTCAACTTGGGAACTAGAAGACGCAATGAGGAATAGATATCCCCACCTTTTTTCTAATTGATTCTGGAACGAAATCCGTTTTAGAGGGGAAGACTGTAATAACTCAAATTTTTGAGACTTTGTAAAATGCTTAATGAATAATAACCCTGATAGACGGGGAAAATGTTGTAGCCCACATTATGTTGTACATGAGAAATTGAGTTTCGGAGTTGATAACGTGATTATACGTACCAAATGAGTGTATGTAAATCCTATTAGTTTCCGAAGAAAACGAACTTTTAAAAATGACTGTATCTACGAACCATCAAGGATTACGGGAATCACAATATAATTACAATTTTAAAATCCTACGAATTCAAATCCGAGAACGATTCTTCAAAACATAAAAGAATGTATACGAAATGATTACACCACGAACCATTTACAAGAATTTATTACGAAAATGAATAAGCGACCGAGGAAATGCGTAAATGAATAAATAAACGTATCGAACCAAACTAACCAACTCTGGTAAGAAACTAACCATGGTTAAATTATCAAATAGTAACCTAAGCTAAGAATCATGATGACCTACAAGCTCGGAAGAGTAAAGCTAAAACCTAAACTAGATAGGTTAGCTTGTAAACCTAGGAAGTTAGCAAGATATGTCCTAAGATATGCCAAGATTTGCTAGTCTTAGGTTATGTACTAGAAGATATACAAATCATATAACACAATCTTTCAAGAGAAGCAACCAAGAAGTAAGAAAATTCTCTCTCTCTCTCTCCCCACTTCTCTTCCATTCGTCCCAAGCAAGAAAAGAAGAAAATCAAGTTCAAAATTTTCTCTTCTAGCCATTGCAAAAATCCACCATTAATTCCCAAGCTTCATACATCCTAAATTAAGGTAAGATAATTTTTTGAGCTCATTTCATTGAGGTTTGATGGGTGAAATAAATTCAAGAAAAGTGATAATGAATAGTAACTTTTCTTTGGTTTCTTGATTTTAATGGTTGATTTAGGTTCTAAAAACCCTACCAAGCATTCCCAAGACTCCACCATCAACAAGAAAAATCTCAAGCTTTCAAGAAAGGTATAAATCTTTGACCAATCTTTATTTAAGGTTTAAGTTTCAAGAACCTTTGAAATCCTAGTTATAAACTTAGTTTTACTGGTTGATTTGTTGTAATCTTGATATTTAGTTAAATAGTTCTAAGGTTGATGACTGTTGCCTTAAGAACATGATTTTCTTGAGAGGATTTAGTGTTGGGATGATTATTTGATGATTGTTGGTGGTAGTATAGAGATTTAAGACATAAACGAAACTCGGATCGTAATCGTAATCTCGCTAAAATGAACAAAACTCAACATTACGTTTCTGCAGAAAGTCCAGAATGTATAAACAGTAGTTTCTTGAAAAGTAACACTTTATTATGATAGAAAACTTTATAAGGATCGTTTAGGCGCTTGAATCGCTTGATTCCGATTTAAGGATCAAAAGTTATGACCGTTTTAGAAAAAGTGATTTACGCGACAAAAACTGCTACGAATTACAAATTTTGGGAAAAGAATTGATCGATTTAAAAATATTCATAAATCATGAAATTTTTGCAGAGAGTAGTAAATAGAGTTCCTTAACTTCTATAAAAATTTCAAGTGAAAATAAGGATTTTTCAATTTTATAAAAATATCGGAACCAAGACCGCGCGATTAGAAAACCGTTAGAAATCATAAGCGGAACCGACGATGAAAATGTAAACGGACATAAGGTATTTCGAAAAGAAAGCGACCGTGACATGAATAAGTACTTAAAGGAATAATAAGTTTAAAATAAGTTGCAAGAACGATTAATCAGTAGCACGTGTGTATGAGTCACCATAAATAAGAACGGAATCTAACGAAACGATGTATGTTTATAATTATAGATTTACGAGCGGGCCCTAGAGCATCCCCCACCTCAAAGTACCCAGGAAAGTTTACGAACCCAACTCCATATATTGTTATGTTGTGAAAGGATTGTTTTACTATCTTTTGCATAAATGCCATGCTTGTTATGATGCTAAGCATTTGAGTTTTCGCATAAATAGCGATTGGGTTACGATGTATATATGTCGTAGAATATTTTTAACGCTACCATGAGCATGATGTATAAGACCGAGAGTCAGACGGAGTTTTAAAATGAAAACCCGGGAGACATTCCGGAGATGTTTTGGACGATTAAGGTCCGCACTTATTTTATTCCAAGGGACTCGATGTCCACTTGCGAAGTATTAAATACCTCGAATTTATTTAGAACGATTTTCAAAGATCGTATTCCCTCAACTATATTTTTATTTGAACAACGAATATTGTTTCGGTTATTAACTTAATATAGGAGAAGTATTCTCCAATGATTATTCATTTCAAACTCGATTAATTATATTATTAAAGATTACTTTAATTAACTAAATATAAATTAGTTGAGGAATATTATTTCAAATATTCTTTTAAAATATAATTATTTTAGGTTTAATTTTTTAATAATTTTTATTTAATTATTAATTATTTATTAAATGATTTAATATGATTTAAAAATCATCAAACCCGATTTAAAATATTTTCTGAATTTCAGAAAATCATTCGTATAATTTCAGATCGTCGAAGAATATTAACTCGACATATTTAAATATTTGGAATATAGTTTCAAAAGAAACTCCCCTTCATTTATTTATCTATTAACAACGTTCAACTCACATTATCCTAGTATTTTCTCTGAAAATTCTCGAAAGTACATATAAATATATATATACTAGCAACATGAGTTGTGCCTATCAATAAGCTAAATGGTTTGGGAACTCGAGGAGTACGAGTTATTGGGATATGATAAGATTTCTTAAAGTATAGGGGAGGGGTAGAGATCCAGGACTTCGTGTATTGAGGAGACTACCAGTACCGTGGGAGAAGGTACTATATGTACCTAAGGACCTGCGAAGTATGTGTATACCCGAAATGGGACACATAGCCCATATACGGCAAGGGTAATAAATGTAATACAAAGGTGTCGTCCTTCTACTAGTAGAAAAGGATACTGATATTCCGTAGTATGACTGAGCATCATATGCGGTGGCTCTAGTGAATGTCCTATTCTTCCAATTATAATTGTGATGCAATACTGTAACCCAAGCCTAGGTGATGGGTTTACCATTAAGGTATTCGCGGGATAATAAGTCCACAAAAAGTATTATTTTTGAAAGAAGGTGTGTATCGCCGAAGAAAAACTATTTTTAATAAACTTATCCATCGTATATGGAATTATACTTGAGCTTATCACACAGTCATTTCATACTGTACATTAAAATATTGGGCATTATAGCTCACACTTGTTTTCTTAAATTGACACAACACAACAGTGAATCTAGATTCCTATCATGAGACTCACAGCCAGGAAACGGGTAGGAAATGGCCAGCTGTTCCGTAGGATGTTTAGTGTCATACCTCAGGTAGATCGAATAAGCTGGATTGATTTTCAGCTGTTATTAGTCCGGCTTATTTACAAGTATGACTTATGTAAGATAATAAATAAGAAACGGATATTTGGCCGACGGACAAACCTTACTTAAAGGTTAGTTCCGCGGTAAGACTTAATCACTTTGGGATTGTAATAATTATTACTTGTGGATTGATATACTCTAGTAATGAATGGTTCGTTTACAAGACAATAACCTGTAAGTGTGTGTGTTGATAAGTGTGGGGTCGTAAATGTGTGAGTATTTATATATTGTGGTACGAGGTAAGTGTTATACAGGATTGAAGATGACATGGTCTCCTAGATCCCCGACCCCGTATTGGGGCGCCACAAAAGTAATATAATACAAAATACAAATTTAGACTATCATACAACTAATTCTTAGGGTTGTCAATTTGACTTAGTCTTGTTATGATATAGGAATGTCTTGCACAATAATCTCCCCCAATTTGTGAGAATATTGCTTATTATAAATTCATGCTTGATAATAAGACTAACCCCAAGCTAAAAACAAATACATAAAAATTGACAGATTAACAAATATAGCTTTTATACACTGAGTGATTACATGAGTTCAATAGGTACATTTATCACATGAACTTCTCATAGCCTGATTCTTTTCTAATGAGGTCCTTTAGATTTACAAGTACTTGAAGTTACTCTATGATTTCAGTCCCTCTTAGAGCTTCCACAAGCTTGATCCAATCATCCAATGAATAACTATTCAAGTAATCTAATCTGAATCTTGAGAACCTACCAGCTTGAATGTTTAGAAAATGTCCAATCTTAGATATGCTGCTCAGCCCCTTTGCCTTGAGTTCATTAGATCTTTGCTCAAACATTTCTATCTCTTTTGCATATTTTCTTTCCCTTTCCTCTCTTTCAGCTTTTTCTTTCGCTCTTCTTTCATCTCTTACTTTTAACCATACACACATTACAACCCTCCATGCCCTTGTACTTGTTTCCTTATCCTTCATTAAGCTAATCGCCATTTTAATTTATGTGGTTAAAAGTGTATCAATTAATTCCCTTCCAAGTAGAGTGAAAGAGTCATCCTGATAATAGATTTTGACTTCTCTTAATGATACAACCCAAACATTGACTATTTTTTTAGCTAATTGTTGAAAGTAGCCATCATCTGTGATGCACCAGTTTACTAGTAGAAAATCATTCTGATCAAGGCAATTCCGGATAACCCCCTTTCAACTTGCAGCTTCTTTGGTTTTCTTTCAACAGTCTTATAATGAGTTTTGATTGGTGTCTTAAATGAAGGTAGGTTTGAAATTTCTTTAGGGTGGTTTGGCTAGATGTGATTGGTATTTTGAGTAAGATATTTGCAGTTGGTTTGTACAAAAGTTTAGGCTTAGAGGTTAAAGGTAGTTGAGTGTTTGAGCTTGCAGGCTTAGTGGTTTGAGTAGGTTGAATCTTGACTTGCAGTTCCTGGACACTTTTTTTCTTTGAATCCCCTTCTCCACCTTTTCTATTTCTTTTTCCATCCTCCTTCTTTCCATTCTGGCTCTTTCTTTTCTCATTTACCTTGCTTCCAATTGCCCTAGAAGACTGACTTGGATTTTAACCAGAAGGTTTATGATAATCTTTCTTCTTCTTATCATCATCCAAATCATCCTTAGTTTTGATCTTTGTTTTGGGAAACATGGTTTCAACATCTCTCAAGTATCTCCCCAGCATTTTGATCATTTCTTCATCTTCAACAGTCTTGCACTTTTTGTCTTTAAGTCAGTTTCTAGAATCATCATCAGCTTCTTATTTTCCATGACACGTTGCTTTGGAATCAGGAAATGTTTACAATGTTTGGTGGATGGACATATGTATGCAACTCCCTTGCTTGGTTGGAGATATACTTTTGGAAAAGCAGTTACTTGAGCATTTTTTAACTTATTGAGCAAGAGAGTGTCTTCATGAATCACTCTATTGACTTTATTTATCAGAATGTCCAATTCAGATGCCCTTCTTGTTATGAGATAATCAAGGGACACCTGCATACACCTATCCACACCAAAGTCATTTATGTTGACAGCAATTCTTCTCTCTTGAAATCCATCATTTGTTACCAAGATCACCCTTAAGAAATTCATTATCTTGTCCAAAGCCTTTTTGTAACTGAAGAAGTTATTTTTAGAGAAACCCTAAGAGCCATTAGTAGTTCATCAAATTCTTTGCTTAGGCTAGGTCCTTCAGCTGCTTTTAGTAGCCTCTCCATCCCAATATTAACTTGCTGTTCAGTTTCCTTGGCTTTGGCTTTTTGAGTTTGGACAGATGATTTTAGCAACCTAGCTTCTATCTCCCCCTAAGACTTGTTAGCAGGCAAGATAAGAGGTGTAGGAATTTTTGGCCTAACAGCTTCTGATAGTGCAAGCAATGGAATATTTAGAGCACCCATGATAGCTCCCAAGGAGACTGAATTTTACATTTGATGATGCTTATTGGATTCCAGTAAAGTCTAGATGTCAGCCTATTGACTGTGTACCAGAGTAGTGAGTTGAGAGACTTGAGCTGTGAGTGAATCATTGAATGACTGTAGAGTGGAGACTTGAGTTTGAAGAGCTTGGATTTGCAGGTTTGTCGATGTTGACATTTGTGGTTGGGATCTTGAGGAGACAGAAGCACCAAATATAGCTTTTACAGAGTCCTTGATGCCCTCTATCAAGAGAGCTGAAGGTTCATACCTAGCCTGATGTAGTTAATCCAGTTTGAGTCTTGTGTCATTGGTAATGGTGATGTGATTCTAGATAACTTCATGCAGAGCCACAAAGTATCATTTCAGTTGCTTGATGTTTTGGTCCATGCTGGACATATCAAACCTTGCCATTTGGTCATCAAATTCCTGAAATTTATTCTTGATCTCAACTTGAGTAGGCACAAGGTCATCCAGCTTGTCCTTCACCAATCTTCTAATTCTTTCTTGATGTATGTTCAGAGTTTGTTGCAATGCTTTACCAATAAGGTGAAAAACTTTGAGCTGTGCCTTGTAGACCTCTGTAACAACATCATAAACTTTCGGGATTGAGAGTTTTGGAATTGTTTCCCAAGATGGTTAGATACTCCTTTCTAAACCTAGACAAAACCTCATACATCTCTAGACTGAAGTCTTTGTCTAATAAAGCATCCATATTGATATTATGCTCAGCTTCATTGACAATTTTCTGTTGTTTTTCTTCAACATTTGTTTTGTAAGACAACAACATTGCTTGATAGTCCTGATTGGACATGTCTGTTGTAAGAAGCTGTTGTGTGATATTGGCAAGTCCAGAGAGTTGATCTACCAATGGTTATTCATGGTGATTGGTTGAACCTGAGCATCATATAGCCACTGGGAGATTAAGTGTGAGGGTTGTGGAGAAGGGTTTGATGTAAAAGAGGATGCCAATTCTGTTTGAGGTGGATGGTTGGGGTTCAGGAACATTACCTGTGACAGATACCACAGTTTGACTCACGGTTGGAAATGTGGTTATGACAGTGTGTTGTCACCAACAATGGGAACCTCCAATTGAATTGGAGGGGATTTGACCAGGTTATCATGTACTATGGCCTCAAACCCTTGCTCTTCTTGCAGAGAGCTGTCACTTGAATGTTCTTGACTTGCCTCCCCTATAACAGGTTCATTGGTAATTGGACTCCTAACTTCAATTGTTAAGGCAATCTCAACTAGGGTTTTGAAGGGAGTTTTCCCTACATGAGGAACCTCCAATTGAATTGGAGAGGATTTAGATAGCTCCCCTTTAGGAGTACTACCCTCAAACCTATCAATCTGTGAAGATTGTTTATCACATGAAGGCACTTGAGTAACATCCACAGGGTCTTCAGTTAAAACTGATGAAACCCATGTGGTTTTGATGGTGTCATCAAGGTCTACCGCAGATAGAAGCCTCTCACCATCTAGATATGGTTCCTGGATGGTTATCATAGTTTCATAAAGCATGTCACTTGATTTGACAATACTTGAGAATTAGATTCAAGTGTTTCATTATATGAAGAAGAAATTTTAGATATAAGATTAGTGATTTCAGGATTGAGTGTTGGCAGCTCCCCCTGAATAGAAGAGGGAGCTTCAAAATATGTGCTTTATATGTGTGCCATCAATATTTCTTCTTTCATACACTTGAATATGTTCAAGTTTGACACCCTCCAAAAACGGGTCAGAAGTTTGGGGTTCACAACACACACACACACAATATATATATAAACCTCCTTATGATAATAATAATATGTAGTGAACCTACTTACCTTTATTCACGGATCACAACAGGCTAAAGTATGGACACAAGCCACAACCTTACTTATATTACAAACGTTCCAAAATCCATCCAGTTTAACTTACATCTTAACAATAAACATTCTCACAAACTTTCAAACTTCTTACAAAAGTCTTCAGCTAGCCTATTCTGTCTTAACCCGGAATCCGCACACTTGACTGGGGATCCTCGCTACCAACAGGTTCCTTCTTAACTGGAAAAGAACATAAACAGATTCGCACAAATGAGCTAACTAGCCCAGCAAGTCATAGTGACAATACTGAGATTAAACAATGATCAAATGAAATGATTTAGGTTATCAAGTTTCTTTATCAGTAATGATAGAATTAGATATTTAATTTTTATTTTAAAAACCAAGGTTAGGCTGTTGATCAGTCACGCACTAACCCCGATCAAGGCACACAACTCTACTCTATATACTGGATCCAAGGCACACATTGGCCTAATACGACCACGAATCTGGTCTGACCACGAATCTGGTCCACAATTATAAAACAATCCAGCTCTATAAAATAATAGAATAAACAAAATAAAACAATAAACAGAATCATAAACAACACTGGTGTTCGAGCATAAGGTAATTTATAATCCTTACAAGGGTATAACAAGGTAAGTACAAAGATTGGCTATCAACCGGTAAAAGAATCAGATAACAGAGAAATCAAGGACTCGTATTTATAAGATTAGTTTTTTAATGTATAAGGTATGAAGGTTTGTATGTTAATCATTTTCGATTCAGTGATCGGTATATAGTTTGTATGTATTTGTGGAGTAGAAGTTCGTATATCTATGGTTTGTATCTGGGTATTTAACAATCAATGGTTTACAAAGAATAAGGCTTACGGCTCAAAGATCAATAATTAGAATCAGGGTTTAGGGTTAAATGCTTCAAAGCACTTGCAATATAAATAGAACCAATCAATTACTTGTAACATATCTTGAGAAGGTTCTGAACACTTGCCTTATCTCGATTCGCTAACACTTTATTGGCTCTTGTTCACCGACTCTTAATCACTGACTATCTGCTACCCCTTTCTACACATCGCTTCCTCTGCTAGACATCACAAGTATCTATCAATACTCTTTCTCATTTTCTTCTATTCATTACAAGCTTCTATCTACCCTTCAATTTCACCCACATCCGACTTACGGATTGAAATTTATGATTAAAACAGTTAAAAAATACACATATAAGCATATCGTACACCAATCGGGTCACATATAGCACATAACACGTAAGATATTTGATAAAAAAATTTAAAATAATATTTTAAAGCTCAAAACCATTTTTTAGAATTTTAAATCAAAGAAATAATTAAATCTAATTAAATAATCAATTAAAATTTCAATTAATTGACCAATTAAATAATAATTATCAACTAAAATTAATTAATTAAATAATTTAGATTTATTTTTTTGAATTAAAAATAATTTTTTTGAATTAAAATAATGATTTTTGGAATTTTTAATAAGTAAAAAATGAATTTCTGAAATTATAATAAATAGAAAATATGATTTTTAAATTATTTTAAAATAACAATCATATTTTTGCAAGTTTTTGAAACTACAGGTACTAAACTTCACCATCTTCAAAACCTCAGGGACTAAATTGCAAATAGTACAGGGGTTCGCCGGAAAACGTCATGTCTCGCCGGAGAATACGATTCCGGTACCCTCACACCCCCATCTCCTCTAGAATCAAACTACAAAACACAAGGAATCTAACCATGCAATTGAAATTAACAGATAACCCCTGAGTTGACCGAAAGAGCTCGAAAAAAACTCTCTGGACGGCGAGTTCTTCATTGCTCCGGTCAGGCCAACTCCAGTATCGTCTGTTGAAGAGACCACCACCAATCGATTCCTCTTTTGAAGCTCTACACGTTCATACCAGCCAATCAATCTAATAACCCCTAGATCAAAAACCCCCAAATTCAATTGAAAACATTCATACGAATTATAAACCCTAATTTCTTAATTCGAAGATTAAACTCAATTTTGAACATGTTATTGAACTCCAAATGTCTATTCTGACATACCAAAATGATCAGAATCAAATTATCTACAACATGCAATCATTAAATCATACAAACAACATCAAACTAAGAAGTTCATAATTAAATCCAAAATAATTCGAAATTAATAAAAATTATAGAAAAATACCAAGTGATTCTGCAGGTATATGGATTAAAGATTCTGAAAGTACTCTTCAAGACCTTTGATTTGGTTACTTGGACATCTAAAATCCGATATCAATAACACATCCAAATATATATTTTATTATCAAGAACTATTATGAATGTATTGATTTTCTCTGAAAATTAACTATTTTTACTGTTTGCAAATGATTATCTGTACAAAATAAAATATGGTAAGGGCTATTTATACTTACGAAATATTGGTACCCCGTTGGATCATATCGGATATAAAATATAATACTTATTTGATAAAATAGATCCAATTCGTTTCTGGTTTTAGGATAATTATCCAAAACTAAGCATTTTGTAAATATAGACTTGGTCTCAGCGCTTTGATTACACGAATTACGAGAAGATAATATAATAGTTTAATCAAAATATCACGTTTCTCGAAAGTACGTGTTTTATCGATTTACCGAAATGAATATTATATCAAAATTTTTGCCCCGGGACCCGCACAGGGAAAACCGTACTCCGGATTGAAAAAGTCTAAACATGGAAAATGCTCGGAATATTCAATTAGATTAGAATGGAGTTTTTCCCGAGACTTCCGGGTTGTAAAAACGTAAAAACGATTGAAGTCGGTTGGTTCGCGATTATACAAAATAGTTTATAATTACTCGGAAAAATAATTTATTAAATCCATAAATCCTTTATAAAATCATATAGCAACATAAAAATTAATAGAAAAATATCACAATTATCTATACTTTATTTTGGACATATAATAATAAAATACTCAAATATTATCAAATTTAAACATCCAAACACAAATACCACTTAACAGATAATTCACCAAAAATTCATATAATAAACACATAATATTTATTTATTGATAAAAATAATTACACGATATATCCCGAATATTACATCCTTCCCCCTTAAAAGGATTCTGTCCTCAGAATCTCCTAAGAAAATAAATGAGGGTACTTTTCTCGCATATCACTTTCTAGCTCCCAGGTTGATTCTTCAACCCTTGGGTTTCTCCATAATACTCTTACTAACTTTACAACTCTATTTCTTAACACCTTTTCTCTCTTATCTAGAATCTCTATCGGATTCTCTATATAAGACAAATCAGCCTGAAGTTCTATCGGCTTGTACTCAATTACATTCCTGGAATCTGGATTATACTTTTTAAGCATCGATACGTGAAATACATTATGAATGTGCTCCATATGTGGGGGTAATGCCAATTCGTAGGGTACCTTGCCGACACGCTTCAAAACTTCAAAAGGTCCGACGTATCTAGGACTCAGCTTTCCTTTCTTTCCAAATCTAGTCAATCATTTCCACGGCGACACTTTCAATAATACTAAATCTCCGTCTTCGAATTCCATATCTTTTCTTGATTGATCCGCATAATTTCTCTGAAGGTCTTGGGCTACAATTAACCTTTTCTAAATAACCTCAACAACTTCTTTTGTTTGTTGCACCAATTCGGGTCCAAGTATCTTGCATTCTCCTACTTCATCCCAATATACCGGTGATCGACATTTACGTCCATAAAGGGCTTTGTAGGGTGGCATTCCAATACTGGCATGATAGCTGTTATTGTAAGCAAATTCTACTATGGGTAAATGCTCGTCCCAAATTCCTTTGAAATTAATAGCACAAACACGTAACATGTCCTCAATTGTCTGAATTGTTCTTTCACTTTGGCCGTCTATTTGTGGATGGTAAGCTGTATCATATTTAATCTGGTTCCCAAATATTCTTGAAAACTTCTCCAAATTCTCGAATTAAATCTCGGACCTCGATTAGATATGATAGACACAGGGACTCCATGATGAACTACTATCTCTTTCAGATATATGTGAACCAAATTGACCAATGAAAATATTTCATTAATAGGCAGAAAATGAGCTGATTTAGTAAGTCTGTCCACTATAACCCAAATGGCATCGTGATCCACTTTCGTCCTTGGTAATCCAACTATAAAATCCATGGCAATATGCTCCCACCTCCATTCTGGAATCTCTAATGGTTGCAATAGTCCACTTGGTCTTTGGTGCTCTACCTTGACCCTCTGACAAGTATAACATTTGCTAACCTATTCCGTAATTTCTCTCTTCATATTTGGCCACCAATAATTTTCCTTTACATTTATGTACATCTTGGTACTCCCTGGATGGATTGAATACCTTGAATTGTGAGCTTCCTGTAGAATTTCATTCTTCAACTATGTCACTGGTGGAATCCAAATTCTGGAAGAAAATATGAGAATACCTTGATCATCCTTTTGAGTTCACAACACTCTCCTACCAAACGATTGATGTCCTGATCCATTACTTCCTCTTGAAACTTCTTTATCTTCTCTAACAATTCTGGCTGAAAAGTCATACTATACATCTTTGCTTCATTAGGCTTACAAATTCTTATCTCCAATTCCAATTTCTAAAATTCTTTATATAATTCTTCTGGTACTGTCAACATGTTCAATCTTTCCTTTCTACTTAATGCGTCTGCCACAATATTTGCTTTTCCTGGGTGGTAGTTAATCGTACAGTCGTAGTCCTTGATCAGTATAACCACCTTCTCAATCTCATGTTAAGTTCCTTTTGCGTGAATATGTATTTAAATTTTTATGATCCGAATAAATATCACATTTTTCTCTATATAGATAATGTCTCCAAATCTTCAAAGCGAATACTATGGCTGCTAGCTCCAAGTCATGAGTAGGATACTTCTGTTCATGAGGTTTCAGTTGTCTCGACGCATATGCAATAACCTTGTCGTATTTAATCAAAACACAACCTAATCCCTTATAGAAGCATCACTATAGATTATAAAATTTCCTTGATCATCTGGAAGTGACAAAATAGGTGTCGTGATTAATCTTTTCTTTAATTCTTGAAAACTTTCTTCACACTTCTCATTCCATATAAACTTCTCATTTTTCCTGCTAAGCTTCATCAAAGGCATTGCAATCTTTGAGAAATCTTGAACAAATTGTCGATAATATCCCGCTAATCCCAAGACACTTCTTACTTCTGTTGGTGTTTTTCGCCTTTCCCAATTCGTAATAGCTTCAATCTTTGTCGGGTCCACTTTGATTCCCTCATTACTGACTATGTAACCTAAGAACTGAACCTCCTGTAACCAAAATTCAGACTTTGAGAATTTAGCATACAACTTTTCTTTCCATAAAATTTCCAAAGATATCCTTAAATGCTCTTTATGGTCTTCAGCTGAATTCGAGTAGATCAAAATATCATCTATAAACACAATGACCGTACCTTGTTCTGAAGGTTGTCTTCGGTATATTTTCAGGTTTAATTTTCAATTGGTGATATCCTGATCTCAGATCAATCTTAGAGAAGTACTTGGCTCCCTTTAACTGGTCAAACAGATCATCGATTCTAGGTAATGAATACTTATTCTTGATTGTAAGCTTATTGAGCTCCCGATAGTCGATGCATAATCTCATGCTTCTGTCCTTCTTCTTAACAAATAATACTGGTACACCCACGGGGATACACTGGGTCTTATCACTCCTTTGTCTAACAAATCTTGCAACTACTTCGCTAACTCCTTCATTTTAACGGGCTGCATTCTATACAGGGCCTTGGATACTGGTTCCGTACCAAGTACTAAGTCAATTGCAAACTCAATTTCCCTATCTGGAGGAAGTCCTGGTAACTCGTCTGGGAACACGTCTGGAAATTCATTCACTACTGGAATATCTTCAAGTTTTGTTAGCTCCTTATTTCTATATATTACATAGGCAATAAAATGCTCATATCCTTGACGTAGTAAATTCTTAGCTTGAATCATCGTTAAAAACTTCTTTTCTTGCCTCTGACCTTTAAACGTCACTACTTTCTTGTTTGGCATCTTCATAATTACCATATTATTACGACAGTCTATCTGAGCATCATGCTTAGATAGCCAGTCCATTCCTAGAATACCGTCAAACTCTCATAACTTAAATGGTATCAAATCCACACAAAATTTATTACCAGAAATCTCAATCTCACAGTTCATACATACTTGATAACAAATACACGTTCTTGATTTGCTAATTCCACAGTCATAATTTCATTTAACCATTCAATGGACAATTTAACTTATTAACAAAATCTTCAGAAATAAACGATCGAGTTGCTCCCAAATCTACTAGCACCTTGGCACATAAAGAATTCACAGTAAGCATACCTGCCACAACATCAGTGTCTTGAATAGCGTCCTTCAAAGACATGTCAAAAACTCAAGCTCTTGGAAGCTCATTCACTACTGGAGTACATCTCATGATTCTCAATGCATTACTAACTGGTGCTGATGTATTGCAATCTCTCGCTATGTTGCCTGGCTTTCCACATTTGAAGCATGTAAATCCAATTACTGGAACATTGCCCACTGGATTCCGGGTAGGCTGGTCCTTATTTACTGGCTCTCTGGCTGGCTGATTATGGCACTCCCTTGAATAGTGCCCTTCTTGGTTACACCTATAACAAACCACATTCAACTTATTACAACCTCCTTCATGTTTCTTTCTACATACCTGGCAATCTGGTAAACTTACCCTCTGCTGATTTGGTTGATTCCCAGTGGCTGGACGGTTGCCTTGTCCTCTGTCGCCTGCATGTTGATTTCTAAAATTGAAATTTCTCCCTGGCTGAAACTTGCCTTTCTTCTGATTGAAATTTGGAAACTTCCCTTCTTGTGACTGTCCTTCATTTCCTTCAAATTTCCTCTTCTTTCTCTCCTTCTCTTCTTTCTCTCCTTTTCTTTCTGTGACATTTCACTCTCCGTCTCCGCAATCATAGCATTCTGTACAAATCCTGCATACATGTCCAATTTAAATATGGCTACCTTCCCTCTGATCCATGGCTTAAGACCTTGCTGGAATCTCTTAGCTTTCTTCCTATCAGTATCCACATATGATGGTACAAACCTGGATAATTCCTCAAACTTACTTTCATAGTCCGCTACTGACATACTTCCTAGTTTTAACTCCAGAAACTTCAATTCCATTTGATCCTGAACATACTGAGGAAAATGCTTCTTTAGGAACGATTCCTTGAATCTTTCCAAAGTAATAAAATTTTTCCCTTCCAATGTCTTAACAGTTTCCCACCAGTAGGTGGCTTCATTCTTCAAATAGTAACTTGCAAACTCAACTTTCTATTCCTCTCTCACCTTAACCAAAGTAAATGACTTTTCTATCACCTTTAACCAAACTCTTGCTTCAATTGGATCTAGAGAACCTTTGAATTTTGGTGGATTCACCACCTGAAAATTCTTAAAAGTTACATGGGGATTGGTCTAACTCTGCTATTGTTGAGTTAGGTTGACAGTTTTTTGAGCCAAGATATGAAGAATATGGGCTATTATTGGGTCTATGGGACCTGGATTTGCATTCTGGTTATTGTTGTCTTGGTTGTTGTTGGTTTCTTCATTCTGGTTGGTATAACGGGTATTTCTTCTGGGAGGCATTTTATGTAAAGAATCAAACAACTTATTTAGCCTTTGAATCAAATACTTTTTATGAAAAGTTTTTGTAAAACATAAATATCTCTTTTTAAAAACATTTGTAATAGTTGAACTAAGTAAATTGCATGCTTCTTTACAAAATGTAAACAGTTAAGGGGATAGGGTACATGGTATCACAAGAGTTTATAACTTGTGTAGTAAGTAAAGTAAGGTAAAATAGGTGTAGTAATGTAAATGACAATGCTGGAAAAAAAGGTACTGATATATATATATATCAAAGTTTTCCGGTACAAGCATGAAAATGCTTCAATAAAATAAAAAGGGTACAACAAGCCTACATACTAATTAGCAAGTATAGCCTATAAATACAAACCAAAAGTATGCCGATACACACTACACACTAATACATATAACAACTGTCACAACATCTCTGTCGTCTAGCTCATGGCAAATCTAGACCTCTGATCTCCTCAAACTCCTCTAAAACCCACTTAGCCCACTCCACAAGAAAGTCGGGGGTAATATCCTCATGAGTAGCTCTAGCTATCCTCACAACATCTGCTCTCCAAAAAACCTGGATCATCTCTCTAAGCTGCCTCTCACCACTCCCGATATCGCTGGTGCGCATGATATGTAGTAACTCCTGGATCTGTCCTCTTAGATGTTGTTGCTCCATAAGGAAAGCCTTAAACTGATGGTATGGAACAGGGTATGGAGAAAACTCAAAAGATAAACCCGCAACTGAATGCCCATTAGAATCAGAATCCGCATGTGGGGGTCCTCGGATAGTTGGCCTCATACCAGGGGGTGGAATAGCTCATAGTGGTGCATGCATCACAATATGAGGTGGTATAGCTAACACCAACGGAAGAGCAAGATGTGGATCAGATGACGGTCTTCCAACTGAAGGCTCAAAATGATCAGCTGGTATTGGAATAAAGGAATCTTCCATCGGTGCTATCTGAAAATCACATTGAAAGATAAGAATCTCGAATCGCAACGCAAACTATACTAACATCTACCATACAGTCGCACTCAACCTATCTTTCTATTTCTTACTTCTAATCCTAACCCTCTACCCATTCCCGACAATCTAGGCTTATGTCAGTGAGTTATAACCTGTAGCTCTGATACCAAACCTGGGACGCCCTCCAAACCCGGGTTAGAAGTTTGGGGTTCACAACACACACATACACAATAAATATTAACCTGGTTATGATAATAATAATATGTAGTGACCCTATTTACCTTCATCCGGGGATCGCAACAGGTTATAGTATGCACACAAGCCACAACCTTACTTATATTACAAACGCTCCAAAACCCATCTAGTTTAACTTACATATAAACAATAAACAGCCACATAACTTTCCGGCTAAGGAATGGGAAATCCAACAGAATAGAACAAATATTAACCCTTGCTCTTACTTACAAACTTTCAAACTTTTTACAAAAGTCTTCAGCTAGCTTATTAAAATGGGTCGTTGAATCATTTATAAGCAATTAACAGGGTTCGAATACCTGAATCTGACTTTAAAATCATTTGGTAATAATTATCGAGCCTTGAAAATTATATAAAATAATATTTTAAAGCTCAAAACTATTTTTCGAATTTTTTAAATCAACGAAATAATTAAATCTAATTAAATAATTAATTAATAATTAATAAATCAATTAATAAATTAATATTCAAATTAATTGACTAATTAAATAATTAATTATCAACTAAAATTAATTAATTAAATAATTCAAATTTATTTTTTGTATTAAAAATAATTTTTGAAAATAATAATTTTTGGAATTTTTAAAAATTAAAAAATGAATTTCTAAAATTAAAATAAATAGAAAATATGATTCTACAGGTATATGGATTACAGATTCTGAAATTACTCTTCAAGACCTTTGATTTGGTTACTTGAACTCCAAAATCCCATATCAAAAACACCTCCAAATATAGGTTTGATTCTCAAGAACTATTATGAATATATTGATTTTCTCTGAAAATTAACTATTTTTACTGTTTGCATATGATTATCTGTACAAAATAAAATACGGTAAGGGCTATTTATATTTACGGAATATTGGTACCCCGTTGGATCATATCAGATATAAAATGTAATATTTATTTGATAAAACAGATCCAATTCGGTACCGGTTTTAGGATAATTATCCAAAACTAAGCATTTTGTAAATACAGACTTGGTCTCAGCGCTTTGGTTACACGAATTACGAGAAGATAATATAATAGTTTAATCAAAATATCACGTTTCTCGAAAGTAAGGGTTTTATCGATTTACCCGAACGAATATTGTATCAAAAATTTTGCGTCAGGACCCGCATAGGGAAAATTGTACTCGGATTGAAAAAGTCAAAATATGGAAAATGCTCGGATTATTCCAATTAGGATAGAAAGGAGTTACCTCGAGACTTCCGGATTGAAAAAATGTAAAAATGATTGAAGTCGGTTGGTTTCCGATTATACAAAATAGTTTATAATTACTCGGAAAAATAATTTATTAAATCCATAAATCCTTTATAAAATCATAGAGCAACATAAAAATTAATAGAAAAACATCATAATTATCTATAATTTATTTTGGACATATTATAATAAAATACTCAAATATTTTCACATTTAAACATCCAAACACAGATACCACTTAACAGAAAATTAACCAAAAAATCATATAATAAACACAGAATATTTATTTATTAATAAAAATAATTATACAATATATCCCGGATATTACATCAAGTGTTGGTGAAGACTTTTTACAAGGTGCAGTAGGGAGAGTGCTCTTTTGAATAGAGACACCCTGTTGAGAGGATGCCCCTAGAGTCTGTTTGATTCCCTCTTTTTCAACTACATCATTTTGGGAGGATGCAAAGGTAGCTAAATGAGTGGTCAACTCAGTTTGCTTTGTGTTCTTTGGCTTCTTGACCAGGTTGAACTCTATTGGAATTTGATCCTCACAACTCTCATTTATCACAGTTAGGATTGCCTGCTTTCTCTTCTTTCTACTCACTTCACCCTTTTGAGAGGATGAAGTGGTTGGTATCCTAGCTTCTATTGGTAAAGAAGGAAGGGTCTCAGTTTGGGAAGGTCCCTGTTGGTGCTCCCGTGTTTGTTCTTCCACAGGTACAAGAGCCATAACTGTACTAATTGTTACTGTAGACCCCATGTCAGGCATAGGGTGAGGGTAAGTCCTGAATCTCTCCAACATAAATGGAGTGATTCTATGACTTACATGTACCTTATTTTAGTAATAAGTGAGCCCAATAGAACTTTGGACACTTGTTTACAGTTGCCTATTTTTGTCCTATCTATATAATTAAATAAATGAATGTCTTAGACTTTATAGTTTAAAGCAGGCATTATAAATCTAGGAAAAAATATTTCCTTACCTCTTGATGCCAAAGGTATTGTGATCCCGATGCTGAGTTCCTCCATTATCAAATGTCCTACATTGAGATGTCTGTTGTGAGCCATGAAAGATATATGTCCTAAGTCCAATCATGTATGATGATTTAGGAATAACTTTATATAATCTGTTTTGATTTCATTGATATTAATAAAAGACTTGTTTTGTTTTTATTGCGGGCTCTATCTATTTAAATGTTTAAATAAGATATACCACAGTTTAGAGTAAAGCTTTTTATGTATTGTGATGAGATCATAATAATGAGACCTAAAAGATGATAACTCTAAACTTAAATAGTTCCTGGTCGTAGGATTACTAACTGGTAATTAGTAATCCGCAAAGATCGGTACATACTATTCTTGCTTCATTATAAAGAATGTCTGTTCTCATAGACATTTGTGTGGTGACACTATAGCTAGTACGTAGCTGCTTATTATAGAATAAGTTCATTGAACATGACTAACACAACTGAACAACTGATGGAGTTCGCTCACGTGTCAGCAGTTGTTCACATAGTGATAGTTGTACAAGTATCCTTAGACTTGAGGTCATCATAGTCATCTTGTGTACACTGAACTATGCTTTGGTTTAGTTCTTAGTCTCCAGAGACAATTATATGGGCTCTACTGGGTATAGGAATTTGTACACGAAGATAGTGTATGATCAATAAAGGATCTACACCTTCCAGTGAAGGAAGAGAATGTTCAATGCTGATCCACTTATGTTAATTCAGGAATCTCTAGCCAGAGTGAATGAAATTAGAAAGGAGTTTCTAATTTACATTAAATAGAACTAAGCATAGTGAATGGGAAAGCAAGTGATTAAATAAGATAGGCTTGACACAAGTTCCATGCCTTGTATTTAATCATCACATTGTAGGGTAGAAAGAATTAATTGTATGGTAACTACTCACTGCATAGGTTCTTGGTATTCTAAGCAGTGAATTCGTATTATCCGGATAGTCGCGATATGCTGAGAAGTATCCCTCACGATGTAGAATAAATATGATTAATTAATTAATCATATTTAATGAATTAGAGAATTTACTATAAATAATAATAAAATAGTTTTATTATTATTTATTTCTACTACCGGCTTAATATTGAACCTACAGGGTCACACCATAAAAGAGAATGATTTAATGGTGGAGAAATTAATTAATAATGGCTGATAATTATTTATTTATGAAATAAATAATTAATTGGCAAATTTAATAATTGATTAAATGAGATTTAATTGATTATAAATTAATTAAGAAAAAGTTCTTAATATTATTAATTAAGAATTTGATTTTTGGAAATTAAATCAAGTGAGAGAATTATTTCTAAAGTGTTTAGAAAAAAGATTAATAATTAAAAGGTGTTTTAATTATTAGTGAGAATAATAAAGGGTTAATAATAATAATATTTTATGGGAAAATTTTCAGCTGAAAATTTTGCCTATAAATATACTATTATAGACCCTATTTTTGCCTCAACCAAAAAGATTTACAAAACCCTAATTATCTTCATCTCCTCCTCCTTCATTACATCGTTTTCTTGGTGGATACCGGTGGAGTGTTTCACACTTGAGGAGCAGCTGCTAGGGATCTCCGTTCATCGTTCTTGGATCGCTATTAAAGACCTCCATCTTTCCATTAACGTAAAGCTTCTTAAGGTAAACATATTGAACTACGAATTAAATATTATTTTTCGCATGGATCCTACGGAGGGTTTCGTTTTTTTTTTTAGATTTAAATTTACGTTTTCGTTGTGTTTATGTGCTAAAAACCCTTCAATGGCATCAGAGCTACTTGCAAAAAGTTTTTAATTCGTTTATGTGTTTAACTGTTTTCGATATATGAGCATGTACGTGATTCGCCATGATTTGATGTTGATATAATATGCTTATATATGTATGGTTTTGAATATATGATATTCATGTGAGTTGTATAATCATAAGATGATTATGTAATCTGTATATATACTGATATATACATGATTTATGTTTGTTTTAATTATGAGAATCATATTAGATACGGATTTTGAATTTGCTGCTGCAGATTTGCTGAAATCTGGGTCTGGTGTCCGATTTACACAAACGAATACCCTATTCCATAGGTAAACGAGCGTCTTAACAAAACTGATAGCACAAGCTATCAACAACTCGTCTGTAAGGCGTTTGACGTCGTTTACTGCCCGTAAACAGTGATTCTTGATTTTCTGATTTGATTCTGTTTTTTCTGATTTTTGTCATATTTTCTTTTTATGATTAGATCATGGATAATATGATATGTTAAGATCAGATTTTGTGTTTTAACATGCTTTTATGTGTTGTATGAGCATGGTGGATGGTTATGACCTTTCGACCTTAGTGTAATGGTTTTGGTTTTGCTTTTAAATACGACTTGCATGTCATCAATCTTTGTAATCATAAATCTCGAATGTAACTCGAGTTATTCTTGTAAGTTCATTAGATTAGTTTTACTTTCAATCATGTAATGTAATTGAAGACTCAAGAAGGCTATCCAATGGAGGTGATACAAAGAAGAAGACGAGGCATACAAGAAGTCTAAACAAAGAAGAAGACTTATGTAATCAGTAGTTGTATTTATTTCCATCACCATATTGGATTGACCTTAATCTTTATCATGAGCTTGATAAAGATCACATAGGATGGGGCCATAACCAAACATATTTACTTTATTGCACTTTAAATTTACTTGTTTATTTAATTTTATATATGAGATATATGCCTATGTTTATCATGCGATGATAGATTTAGGTGAACTTAAATCAATATAAGGCGTGCTCTAGAAAATCTAGAATAGGAATCTTTTCTTGCGTTAACAATAAATATTATGAATACGATCATGAGATTCTTGTGTTTATGAAACACGTAATTGAATATAAATTTTCAATATTGAGAGAAAGGATGATTCTGTCAACAACAGATTTCTATCTATAAGAAAGGGTTATTAAGTGACGCCTCTTGACAATGCTCCACCCGATCTGGGAATCATCTGATTATCGATTATTGATTTGAAATATTTAATTTAAAAGGAAGAATCTCTTTATAATATGATTATGATTGTAACGTAATATAATCCCTCTAAAATTAATCAAGTAGTAATTGGCCAATACACAACGGGCTTGTGTCGGTCATAGCCTTCCAACATGGTAGAAAGTGGTTCTTATTTTTAAATCATTATCATTTCGTGCTACAACCGAGGGCTTTGATTTCGAAATAAGAAATACTTTTCTATTACATAGAGATGTGTACATTGAATTAGAATCTAAAGGTCGGTACGTGCTACAGCCGTGGGCCGTTGGAGACTGATTCAATTGTACGAAATGTTGGGTTAGACTTGACTTAGAATATTGAGTTTGTCGTGCCACTGCCGTGACTCAATTATTCAAGAGGCTAAATTATATTAGGGAATAACATAAGATGTAACTGACAAGAGTTGTCTGCCTATTGAACATCACATGACGTTTCGTGCCACAGCCGAGGTTGTGTGATGGAATGTAGGATCCCTATTCCCACTAGCATTATGACTGCTTAATTTTCACTTAGGGGGTTGAAAAAATTAGATAAACTAGTGGGAGACACTTATGAATAAAGACCCGATTCATATAGTGTTTAGAAATGAAATTGAATATTTGCTAAGTATTATTATGTGTTTATCATTTACAGATTTACTATATTTGTCATGTCTTCTGCACTATCACTCCGGAGTATACTAGATGCTCACAAGTTGACTGGTCCTAATTTTGCCAACTGGCTTCGAAACTTGAGAACTGGTCTCAGGGCTGAGAAGCTGGAATATGTGCTTGACTCACCTTAGCCTACTGAACCTGCTAGCGATGCACATAATGATGAAAATGTTGTGTATCGTAAGTGGATAGATGATGCAAATGTTGCTCAATGCATCATGTTAGCTTCCATGAACATTGAGCTACAGAAGTAACATGAGCATATGGATGCTCACACTATCCTTATGCATCTACAAGAGTTGTATGATGTCGCAGGGAGGACAGCTCGATATGAGATATCGAAGCAGCTGTTTGGTTGTAGGATGTCTGAGGGATCATCTGTGAATGACCATGTACTTAAGATGATCAATTTGATTGAACGTCTTGGATAACTTGGTTTTTCCATGGATGGGGAGCTGAGCCAAGACTTGGTCTTGCAATCACTTCCGAGTTCGTTCTGCAGTTTGTTGTGAACTTTCACATGAATAAGCTGAATGTCAGCCTTCCTGAACACCACAACATGTTGAAGACTGCAGAATCGAATTTTCCCCGTAAGAAGAGTTCTGTTCTTCTAATTGGTGAAGGTTCCAATCCTAAGAAAAGGAAGAAGAACCCTTCCAAGAAGAAGAAAGTAGGTGAGAAAAAGCCGGTTCCACCAAAAGCTGAAGACCCCAAGAGCAAAGCTGTTTGCTTTCACTGTAACAAGGTGGGGCACTGGAAGAGGAACTGCAAGGTTTACCTTGCAGAATTGAAGAAGAAGAAGAAGGGTAGTGAGACTACCACTTCTGATTCTGTAATGTTCATGATCGAAGTTAATATGTCACTAAGTCAAATTTCTACTTGGGTATTAGATACCGCCTGTGGTTCTCATATTTGCAATTCGTTGTAAGGACTAAAGGGAAGTAGGACTCTTGAAAAAGATGAGGCGATTCTACGTATGGGCAATGGAGCAAGGGTTGCGGCCATATCTGTAGGATCATTTAGTTTACATATGCCTACGGGCAAGACTATTATTTTGAATAATTGTTATTACGTTCCCTCTATTGTGAGGAATATTGTTTCTATTCCTATGTGTATTTGATAAAACACAAGTCTGAAGCCTTTGAAAAGTTCAAAGAATATAAACATGAAGTGGAGAAACAAACCAAACACAGTATTATAACTCTTTGATCAGATCAAGGTGGTGAATACTTGAATGGAGAGTTTCTAGATTATCTCAAAGAAAATGGTATAGTCTCCCAGTGGACTCCTCCATATACTCCTTAGTTAAATGGGGTATCTGAAAGGAGAAATCGAACTTTGTTAGACATGGTTCGGTCCATGATGAGCTATGCGAATCTTCCAGTATTCCTATGGGGTTATGCATTGGAAACCTCAGCATATTTACTGAATAAGGTGCCTTCCAAATCTGTTCCTCAAACACCATATGAGATATGGAAAGAAAGGAAACCAAGTCTTAAACACGTTAAGATTTGGGGATGTCCAGCTTATGACAAGAAAGTTGACCTAGATAAGCTGGAATCTTGATCCGTAAAATGTAATTTTATGGGATATCCTCAAGAGACTTGTGGGTATTACTTTTACACCGATCATCGGGTGTTTGTCTCCAGACATGCTACCTTCTTGGAAAAGGAGTTTATCCTTGAAGGAAACAGTGGGAGCAAAATTGAACTTGATGAAGTTTAAGAAGCACAAACTACTACAGATCAAGTGGAATCACCTGTTCAGACTGAACAACCTTCTGTGGAACAGCCCATTCGTAGGACATGGAGAGTGTCTCGCCAACCTGAGAGGTATTATAGCCTTATCATTGAGAATGACAATAAATTGTCAATCATTGATGATGACGACCCTGTCACCTATAATGAGGCTATGAGTAGTGTTGACTCAGAGAAATGGTATAGTGCCATGAAATCCGAAATGGAATCTATGTATACCAACCAAGTATGGACTCTGGTTGAGGCGCCTGAAGGTGTTAAGCCTATTGGGTGCAAGTGGGTATACAAAAGAAAGATAGGAGCAGATGGCCAGGTGGAGACCTATAAGGCCAGGCTTGTGGCAAAAGGATTCAAACAAAGGCAAGGGATTGACTTTGATGAAACTTTTTCACCTGTAGCCCTGTTAAAATCAATTCGGATTTTGCTTGCGATTACTGCTTACTACGACTATGAGATCTGGCAAATGGACGTGAAAATGGCCTTCCTCAATAGGGAACTTGAGGAGGAAGTGTATATGACACAACCAGAGGGTTTTCTGTCCAAGGGAAATGAACACCTAGTGTGTAAGCTGCTGCGAACCATATATGGTTTAAGGCAAGCTTCTCGTAGATGGAACATCCGTTTTGATGAGACAATCAAAGAGTTTGGTTTTATCAAAAACATAGATGAACCATGTGTCTACAAAAAGGTTAGTGAGAGCGCGGTAACATTTCTTGTATTGTATTAAAAGAGGAGACGTCAAGAGAGTACACACATAACAACGTAGCAGACCCACTCACAAAGCCACTTTCTCAAAGTCACTTTGATCGTCATAAAGACAAGATGCGTATTAGATACCAGAGTGATTGGCTTTAGTACAAGTGGGAGATTGAAAGAGATATGTCCTAAGTCCAATCATGTATGATTATTTAGGAATAACTTTTATGTAATCTGTTTTGATTTCATTGATATTAATAAAAGACTTGTTTTGTTTTTATTTCGGGCTCTATCTATTTAAATGTTTAAATAAGATATACCACAGTTTAGAGTAAAGCTTTTTATGGATTGTGATGAAATCATAATAATGAGACCTAAAAGATGATAACTCTAAACTTAAATAGTTCCTGGTCGTAGGATTACTAACTGGTAATTAGTAATCCGCAAAGATCGGTACATACTATGCTTGCTTCATTATGAAGGATGTCTGTTCTCATAGACATTTGTGTGGTGACACTATAGCTAGTATGTAGGTGCTTATTATAGAATAATTTCACTGAACATGACTCACACAGCTGAACAACTGATGGTGTTCACTCACGTGTCAGCAGTTGTTCACATAGTGATAGTTGTACAAGTATCCTTAGATTTGAGGTCATCATAGTCATCTTGTGTACACTGAACTATGCTTTGGTTTAGTTCTTAGTCTTCAGAGACAATTATAAGGGCTCTACTGGATATAGGAATTTGTACACGAAGATAGTGTATGATCAATAAAGGATCTACCCCTTCCAGTGAAGGAAGAGAATGTTCAATGTTGATCCACTTATGTTAGTTCAGGAATCTCTGGCCAGAGTGAATGAAATTAGAAAGGAGTTTCTAATTTACATTAAATAGAACTAAGCATGGTGAATGGGAAAGCAAGTGATTAAATAAGATAGGCTTGACACAAGTTCCATGCCTTGTTTTAATCGTGACATTGCAGGGTAGAAGGAATTAATTGTACGGTAACTACTCACTGAATAGGTTCTTGGTATTCTAAGCAGTGAATTCGTATTATCCGGATAGTCGCGATATGCTGAGAAGTATCCCTCACGATGTAGAATAAATATGATTAATTAATTAATCTTATTTTATGAATTAGAGAATTTATATAAATAATGATAAAATAGTTTTATTATTATTTATTTCTACTACTGGCTTAATATTGAACCTACAGGGTCACACCATAAAAGAGAATGATTTAATGGTGGAGAAATTAATTAATAATGGCTGATAATTATTTATTTATGAAATAAATAATTAATTGGCAAATTTAATAATTGATTAAATGAGATTTAATTGATCATAAATTAATTAAGAAAAAGTTCTTAATATTATTAATCAAGAATTTAATTTTTGGAAATTAAATCAAGTGAGAGAATTATTTCTAAAGTGATTAGAAAAAGGATTAATAATTAAAAGGTGTTTTAATTATTAGTGAGAATAATAAAGGGTTAATAATAATAATATTTTATGGGAAAATTTTCAGCTGAAAATTTTGCCTATAAATATACTATTATAGACCCTATTTTTGCCTCAACCAAAAAGATTTACAAAACCCTAATTCTCTCCATCTCCTCCTCCTTCATTACATCGTTTTCTTGCTGAATACCGGTGGAGTGCTTCACACTTGAGGAGCAGCTGCTAGGGATCTCCGTTCATCGTTCTTGGATCGCTATTAAAGTCCTCCATCTTTCCATTAACGTAAAGCTTCTTAAGGTAAACATACTGAACTACGAATTAAATATTATTTTTCGCATGGATCCTGCGGAGGGTTTCGTTTTTTTTTTAAGATTTAAATTTACGTTTTTGTTGCGTTTATGTGTTAAAAACCCTTCAAGCCATGGAGAACATAGGCTTCTGAACAAGACTTTAAATATTGTCATAACTTGTCTTCCTGTAGGTGAATGCCCTCACAATTGAGTCAAAAAGGAAAGACCATTCCCTCCTAAAATACTTCTCGTTCAGGATTTCCAGGTTGATCCTCTCATTGTAGTTGATGAAATCCATGTACTCAACTAGCTCATCTTGTGTTAGAACCTCCACCAGATTGTTAATAGGGATGCCCAAGGCCAGATTGACATCATTCTCAGAAAACTCCACTAGTTGATTTTGAATGGAGCAGTTAACCACCATAGAAATAGCTTGGTTCTCATGCACCACAGTCCTTATCACAGCTGTGTTCCAGAAATAACTAAGAACATCGAAGTATAGTATGGGCTTGCTACAAAATATGTCTCTGAAAGGAACTTCACAAACCCCTTAAAGCGCTTGGTTTGCATATGTAAATGCAAGATAGTTGGTGCCCTTCTTTGGGATAAAAGGTCTAACTTTGTTTGATGCCATTTGAAGTGTTTAAATTTGAGTGAGTAAGAAAAATTAGAGAGAAAGAGTTTGAAATGAGAGAAAACAGTTTGGATTTGGAGAAATTAGCTCACTTGGATATCTCGAAGGCGTAAAGAGGTGTATGTAGAGATGTCTGGGTATTTATAGTAAAAGGCAAATGACTTGTCAAGAACTCAAAATAAATATTTGGAATTTACTTATCGAGAAGTCATATTGAGAGGATAGATACATGTCGATATGTCACATTCCTGACTCTTATCGAGAACTAGAAAATGACTTATCGAGATGTCAAATAAATACCCAGTTTGTCCTGAATGGACTGAATTTTTCAATTTTTATTTAAATAAATCAAAATAAAATCAGAATGATTTTATCAAAAGTATTTATCCAAAATAATTTATTAAATTAAATTATATCAGTTCTAAGTTGTTGATAAGTCTAAAATTAATACTTGTAGAGAACTATGTGAATAGTCACTTATCGAGATCTCTACAATGACTTATCGGGAAGTCATAATAATGCTTGTCGAGAAGTCCTTCGAGAAGTCAGAAAAATGACTTATCGAGAACTCCCTCGAGAAGTCTCAAAATGACTTGTCGAGAAGTCAGTTAGACTTATCGAGAACTCAGTTTTCTATATACTTTTGTTCTTTTTGATTCTGTCTTATGCTAATTTCACATATTGAAAATGTAAATTAACATTTAGACAGTTTTCTCAGAATTGAAAAATTCCAAGCTAAATTTTGAATTTTGAAAGATAAATATACAGAGATTTTTGAAATATTTATAACTCATATTCCAGTTAATTTTCAATTAAACCAAATTAATTTTGATTTATCAGAAATTAATATGACGCAACACATTAGCTGAGTTCTTACCTTTAGGATGAAGAATCTAGCATTCCAATATCACCTACAAGTTTAGTGAAAGTAGCTTCATCCAAATGTTTAGTAAAAATATCAGCTAATTGTTTTTCTGTTTGAACAAAAATGAGCTCAATGGTACCACTTGCAGCATGTTCTCTAATAAAATGGTACCTTACATCAATGTAATTTGTTCTAGAATGATTAACTGGATTAGCCACAATAGATATAGCACTAGTACTGTCACACATAATTGGAATTTCGTGTAACACTGCCATAGTCCATTAGCTGATTTCCAATCCAAAGCACTTGAGCACAACAATTTCAAGCAGTTTTTTATTCAGCCTCAGCTGTGGAAGTTGACACAAATTGTTGTTTCTTGCTATACCAGGATACAAGTCTTTGTCCAAGAAATTGAGCTTCCGCTAGTGCTCTTTCTGTCAACCCTGCATCTAGTAAAATTTGCATATTTATATCCAACAGCTTTAAATCATGTTCCCTTAGGATACCATAATCCCAAGTTTGGAGGCCCCTTTAAGTATTTCAAAATTCTCTTCACAACCATCAAATGTAATTTATTTGGATTGGCTTGAAATCTTGCACAGGGACATGTTGCAAACATCATGTCTGGTCTACAAGCAATCAAATACAGCTAAGATCCAATCATTCCTCTATAATCTGAAATGTCTACACTTTTTCCTTTCTTATCTTTATCCAACTTTGTAGCTGTAGACATAGGTGTTAATGCAGGTGAACAATCAACCATACCAAACTGCTTCAATAAATCTTTAACATACTTTGTTAGGCTGATGAAGATTCCATCACTTCTTTGACTGACTTGAAGTCCAAGAAAGTAACTTAACTCTCCCATCATACTTATTTCATATTCACTCTACATGAGTTTTGAGAATATTTGACATAGCTTTTCATTAGTAGAGCAAAAAATGATATCATCCACGTAGATCTGAACTAGGATCATATCACCACTATGTTGCTTGTAGATTAGAGTGATAACAATAGTTCCTCTAGTGAATCCATGTTTAAGCAGGAAATTTTGACAGAGTGTCATGTCATACTCTAGGTGTTTACTTTAGTCCATAGAGAGCCTTTAGAACTTGGTAGACAAAATCTGGAAATTTAGGATCTTCAAAGCCAGGTGGCTGTTGCACATAAACTTCGTCTTCTAACTCACCATTTAGGAATGCACTCTTTACATCCATTTGATAAACTTTAAAGTTTGACTGTGCAGCAAATTCAAGAAGGATTCTTATTACTTCAAGTCTTGCAACTGGAGCAAAAGTTTCATCATAATTAATTCCTTCATCCTGAGAGTATCCTTTTGCAACCAACTTTGCTTTGTTTCTTGTTACAATCCCATTTTTATCCATTTTGTTCCCGAACATCCACTTTGTTCCAATTATACTTCTATTCTTTAGTGCAGGAACCAACTTCCAAACTTTGTTTATTTCAAGCTGATTTAGCTCCTCTTGCATAATAGATATCCAATCAGGATCAAGTAGAGCTTCCTCAGTTTTCTTAGGCTCAACTTGTGAAAGAAAGCATGCATGTAGACATTCATTAACAATTGCACTTCTAGTCCTTACTCCGGCATTTGGATCACCAATAATTGCTTCTCTTGTGTGACTCCTATCCCATTTCCTGGTGCGAGTTTGTTGACTTGAATTTTCTGCATTTTCTTCATCATTGGCATGACTTGCAGAACTTTCTTTTCTTCCTCCCTCTGAGTTTGTGCTATCAAATT
The DNA here is from genome assembly GCF_009905375.1 of Apium graveolens. Classification (NCBI taxonomy): domain Eukaryota; kingdom Viridiplantae; phylum Streptophyta; class Magnoliopsida; order Apiales; family Apiaceae; genus Apium; species Apium graveolens. The sequence goes on from NW_027418962.1 coordinate 88,822, forward strand.
CAGGTGTTTCAGATGAGCTTCCATTATCATGATTCACTTGTTCAGTTGACTCTTCATCCATTTTGTTGCTTGTATTGACTTCAGCTTCATCTTCAGAATCACTATCAACGTTGAGATTTTCAAATTTAAGGGCCTCAACTTCATTATCATCAAGGCATTCCAATCCTGGACACTTGTCATCATCAAAAGTCACATCTGTGCTTTCCATAATTTTTTTTGTTCAAGCACATAGACTTTGTAGGCAGTTCTCTCTAATGAATATCCCTTAAAAATTACTTCGAAAACCTTAGAGTTAAATTTTCCCAGATACTCAGAGTTGTCTTTTAGAACGTAGCACGTGCTTCCAAACACATGAAGATGATTCACAGTAGGCTTCCTTTTTTTATAAGATTGAGTAGGGTGATTTGTCAAGATTCTTGTTAATGAGATATATGTTTTGTGTATAGCATGCAGTGTTCACAACTTCTTCCCAAAAACTTGTTGGCAACTTGGCATCTTGCAACATTTTCTAGCAGCCTCTAATAGTCTTCTATTCTTTCTCTCAACTACCCCATTTTGATGAGGTGTTCTAGAAGCTGAGAATTCTTGAACACTGCCCTTGTCTTTGCAGAATTCAGTTAAAGTTGTATTTCTGAATTCGGTGCCATTGTCACTCTCAATCTCTTCACATAATTCTGATATTCAGTCTGCTTCTCAATCTTCTTGATGTGTTCAATTATGATGTGTGGAGTTTCATCCTTGGAATGCATAAATTCTACCCATGTGTACCTTGAGTAGTCATCCACCATCACAAGTGCATATTTCTTCCTTGAAATTGATAAGACATTAACTGGTCCAAATAAGTCCATGTGGATAAGTTGCAAATGTGCACTTATGGAATTCACAGTTTTACTCTTATGACTTGACTTCTTCATTTTGCCTTTTTGACAAGCCTCACAAATTTTATTTTGAGTAAACTCAAGATTTGGCATGTCTCTCACTAACTCCTTTTTCACCAGGGTGTTGATTGCCTTATAATTCAGGTGAGAGAGCTTTTTGTGCCACAACTTGCTTTGCTCTACAGATCCCTTGGTGTAGAAGCAACATATTCCATCCTCATTTGCTGAGTTTAAATCTGTAACAAACAAGATTCCATTTCTTGCTCCTTTCAAAGCAATTTCACCAGTCTTTTTACTGATTATTCTAAAAATCTTCTTTGTCAAATGAAACATTGAATCCTCTATCTCTGAATTGACTGACACTTAGGAGATTCACTTCAAAACCAGCCACCAGTGCTACATCTTCAATGACAACATTTCCAGAAATTAAATTTTCATATCCCATTATGAACCATTTATTGTTGTGCTCCAAAAGTCACTAACGGGCCAGCCATCTCCTCAAATTATGATACCAGGGCCTTCTCACCTGTCATATGTCTTGAGAATCCACTGTCTATGATCCATATGACCTTCTTTTCTTTTCCCTGCACATAATGAGGATTAAGTGTGTTTAGCTACCAAAGCAGTGTTGGGTACTTTCTTCTTGCTAACAGAATTTGTAGAATTAGAATGAGTTGACTTATAAGGAACAGTGTGAACAGATTTTTTTGCATTTTCCTTTTTGACTGTAGATTCAAATTTAACATATTTCAAATCAACTCTCAGTTTATGACAACTTGTCATCACTTTCATGTTGCAAGGTATGCAGTCAAATTTGTCACAAAAGGAGTAAGGGTCTTCTGCATTTGCTTCATAGTACTTGCAGGCTCCCACTTTTGGCTTGCTAACATCCTTTTTACAAAGGTGAGTTAGATGATTTGTTGAGCCATATTTCTGACATTGCTATCTGGGGCATCTGCAACAAATGCAAAGTTGTTGCTCTAGTTTACTCCTATCTTGCCATTCATGTTCTTTTTCTTCCTTCCTGTATTCTCATTCTTGACTTCCTTGACAACAGTCTTAGGGAGTTTGCTAACCATGAGCTTATTCTTTATTTCAGTAGTATGAGTTGTTTCTTTAGTTTTCATTTCTTTATCTTTATCTGCAAGTTCTTGCTTGATGACCAACTCTTTTTCACTGAAATTGACTTTACATGCCTTGAACATAGGTGACTCAACTTTTCTCAGCATAACTGAGACATCTTCATTTACAATTGTTTTGCCTATATCACTTTCAATTTTATTGTTGCTGTTCAAGGCATCATAGTCAAGACCAATAGTTATGTTAGCACATTGATTGTTCTTCTCATGGTACTGACCAACTAACTAAGAAGCATTCCAGAAAGACTTCAACTTCACTTCATTCTTCTCTATCTTTTCCCTCAACACAGCTTCTATTTCACTAGCACACTTCAACTTGTTCTTCAAATATTCATTTTCCTGCTTGACAGTTTCAAGCTCAACAAGCTACAGTTCTAAATTTTGTTTCTCAATCTCAAACTTCTCATTTATCTTTGACAGCCTTACATACTTCCTCAGTTGCCAGCCACCATGCTTGTGTGAATATGAAACATCTCTACACTCATCTTTTCAACAGTTTCTTTATATTGGCTTGTATTTAAATCAATGGTAGTTAGAGTTGGTACCTCTGATTTTGATGAGGATGATTCTCCTTGCTCAAGAGCCATTAATGCATAGTTTTCAAACTCTTCATTCTTATTTTTATCATCAGTATCATCCCAAATTTTGCCTTCTATAATGTAAGCTTTTCCAGACTATTTCTTCAAGTGAGCTTCATACTTTGCCTCCAATTCCAAACATGCCTTGTCCTTCTTCACCTTCTTGGGCTTCCTACACTCAGTAGCAAAGTGACCCAACTCATCACAGTTGAAGCACCTTATCTTTGATCTGTCCACAGATCCAATTTTGTAGCCACCTTTACTAGCTGAGCTATACTGAGATTTTGGTTTCCAATATTTGCTGTTGGAAGATTGTCCCTTGTTCTTGAAAAACCTTAGCTTCTTGACTCTAATGTTAGAAAATTTCCTAGACAAGTAAGCCATGGATTGGTCCATTTCATCTAGCTCATCCAAGGTGTAGTATTCATTTTCCTCCAGTTCCAAATCAACTTGGTTCTGAGGTCCTTTGTTCTTTTGTTCCATAACTTGAATAATTGGAACTTGATCATCCTGCTCATCTTCACTTTCTTCACTTCATGTACAAATAAGGCACTGGAACCATCAAACACATATCCATGGTTTCCCTTTAATTACTTTCTTTGCAACATTTCAAGTTCATAAGCTTTCAAGATTCCATATAGAACTTCCAGTATTATTCTGTTCAGATCTCTTCCTTCTCTAATGGCTAATATCTTTTGTTCAAAATGGTCATGAAGAGCTAGCAGGAACTTCAGGATTAACCTCTTCAGCTTTATAATATTTATCATGTAGCTGCAAGTCATTTATCAATTTATTGAACCTCTAAAAAATTTCAGTAATTCCTTCTTTGGGCTTTTCCATGAATCCCTTATACTGAGACACCAATATTCTCCTTTGGTTTGGATCTAACTTCCTCTGTACCTTCACACAAAATTTCTATTTTCTCCCAGATATGTTTAGCTGTGTCACAGTTGACAATGTTGTTGTATATGACATTGTCAAGTGACTCTATCAGAATTAATTGCAGGCCACTATCTAGAGAGACTTTCTCTTTCTCAGATTCACCGTATTTTGAAGGGTCCTTAGGTGTAAAATGAGCTGGGATGACCATGTCTACATCTATAGATTCATCTACCTTTTCCATGGGGGTGAAAGGTCCATTCTTGAGAATCTGGATATATAATGGATTGGAAATCCTTATGAACAACATCATTTTCTTTTTCCAAAGTGTATAGTTGATTCTGTCAAAGGCTGGTATCTTAATACTGCTTATCTTCTGTGCACTCATACTTCCAAGATCTTTATCTGTTTTCTTTCAGATTTTGCTTTGATACTACTTGTTAGATATTGAGTGCAACACAGAGGGGGGTGGATGTGTTTTCTTGATTTTTAGTCATTTTGAAACTAATTGGAAAGGTGGTGAACAAAGCAGTTTAATTGTAGAGATACTATGTTTAGCAGGAAATTAAAGAACATGCACAATTAGCACATTATTTAAAAAGCTCACTTAATTTGTATTAAAATTAAGTATGTCTTGCTACAATTAATGGGTTCTTAAGAATATAAGAACTCAGCTTCTTCCTTTAGGGAGTACAAGAAAATTCAGATTTGTTTGTTACTGTCAAAACAAAGAACTAGTGTTTACTTTATAGATTAGTAAACAGAGGTTTACACAGCATGAAATAAGATGTACTAAACCCTACTTTAAGTTATCTCTAAAACTTTCCATTTCTGGCTTAGTAAATCCTTGCAAATCTTGTAGGTCTGTGACCTTCCTTTGTCAGTTAATCTTGGCCCTTGATCTTGCACTCTTCAAGCTACTTTTGTAGACTTTTCAATCTAAGTGATTAGATCGTTTGTTGATTGATAATCTTGAATATTTAACTCGTATGCATTATTTACTTGAGGTTCATATCGAAATCTCCAGTTTGTTCTATAGAGAAATGACATCTCGATAAGTATAATGGCTTATCGAGATCTCTTAGTTCTCTATAAGTGTCTTTGACTTGTCGAGGTCTCTGAGTTCTCTATAAGTAAACTTGGCTTGCCGAGGTCTCCAAATCTCTGTACGTAGAAATGACTTGTCGATATCTCTGAGATCTCTATATGCATTTTGACTTGTCGATATCTATGAGATCTCTAATGAGAAATTGACTTGTCGATATCTCTAATCTTCATATCTTCATTTTGACTTGTCGATATCTCAAAGATCTCTATATACATTTTGACTTGTAGATACCTCTGAGATCTCTAATGATAATTTGACTTGTCAATATCTCCAATCTTCACATCTTCATTTGACTTGACGATATCTCTGAGACTTCTCTATAAGCCATTTTGGACTTCTCGATAAGTTATTCTGGAGTTCTCGAATGACTTTTCTATATGACTTGATCTGTGACTTGTAGATATCTTGTGTTCCCAGTAAAGTAATTGTTTAAGGGGGTAAGATAAAATTACTAAACAAATCGATGTATTATGAAAGTAAAGTAAGAACAGATGAATCAAATAACAGTTTATATTGATCCTTCATAAACTGTTACAAAACTCTCTCAAAAACAATATTCTTAAGAGCTTCTAGATTATACGAATACTCGAGTTGTGCACCACATATTGTGATAACCTATTATGTGTTTATACACTACAGAGCTACAAAATCAGTACACTATCAATTATAAGATATGTTACAATAAAATTCTAACACTTTACATATCTAAATCAACTACGATCCTATAAATCAGCACCTTCTGATTTATCTCGCAGTCATGACTTATCATCCAAGTCATTCTCAACGGATAGTTTTGATCAACGGATAAATGCTTTAGCTTCAATGGATGATCATTTATATATATCAACGGATGATTAACGATCGTCAACAGATGATATCGAAGCTTTCAGCGGATAATCATATTACAGTATTTGATCATATCCTGATTGTGACATAAATCCTGATCTTCGACTTAGCCAATTCTCAACATCTTGACTTATAACATATTTCCTAAAACAGATTTATTCAACTCCAAACTTCTTCACCTTTTCTATGAGGCATGATCTTATTGATCTTCTTCCAGAGTTTATTCTTAGGCTTGAGACTGTTCACAGAAAAATACTCCAGTCGGATATTTAACTTTTTTACAGACTCAAGTAATACAACAAAATACAGATTTAGACTATCATAGAACTAATTCTTAGGTTTGTTAATTTAACTTAGTCTTGTTAAAATATAGGCATGTCTTGCACAACAATTTGGTTTGCTAAACTCCAGAATTATGTATGCGTTTCAATCATTAAAATTATTGACAACTATTTTAAATTAACAATATCCAGTCCAATGATGTGACTCAACTTAAACTCTTTTTATGTACTTTGTAATTTAGAGTAAATTGGGTATCGTTATACGGCGAGGATCAACTGATGAAGGGCTCACTTATCTTCTCTTTCTCTAATAATATAAAGAATGGTTTTGTTTTATTTATCTAATAACTAATTAACTAGTAAACAAGGGAAAAAAATTTCGTAGACAATAAGAGAAAACATGTTGAAAAGTATAAAGATCCACCCTAAACTGATGACACAATTCTGAAATTCATCTGATATGTTCTGAAAGATAGCTATAGATAACATGTCATGACCACATAGAAAAAAGTTTGCTATTCGTATAACCCCTTTGACCACATATAAAGGTTAAAGTGAATTACACACATATACAATTAATCCCATGACCAGATAGAAAGATTAACTGACTTTACAGAGATAAAAATCACAAAACCTACTTGGATTACCACATACCAAAGTTAATTCAAGCATCTCTACAAGCATTGACATATATATAGGCACAATCAAGAACACATTTCAGAAAATCAAAACTGTAGGGCTTTAAAACAGTTGTCCAACAATAAAAATGTAGCTAGCCATAATCATAATAAAATTTACAAGGTTCATGAGGAGATTATAATACAATATAAATTACAGAGAGCGAAGAGTTATCCCTATATTGTTGACATTGAAATCTCCAAGCATAAAGTTCTTCTTCTCCAATTCTTGGCTTCTCCTTTTGGTGGCTATGGATATGTATCTCCTATCTCTAATAATATAAGCCTAATACAAAAAGTATTTTTTTATATTTATAGGAATAAAACAAAAGTTTACCAAACCGAAAAGGTTTTTGACGCCCTCAATCTTGGGATTAGGATATGAGGACCCACACACCATTAAACTAATATAACAACAACGGATATAATAAACCCCAATTAAACACTAACAGGATCTAAATAGGATTAAGTATGAGATAAGATTACAACTACCAACCAGAATAAATATATTACAACCCAAAATAATAATAAATTCAAATTTATTCGATTCCAACATGGAACCAACAGATAACCCATTGTATCTGATCCAACTTATACAATCCTTCCAACTCAAACACTTGCTCTCACACATACAACTACCTGCTCTGGCATCTGGAAACCTACAACACGGTAGGGACCTCCAGGAACGCTCTTGCGAGCGGTGCGCCTAAGTCTGGCCATCTTCTTTCTTAACTGCCATAGTTAGATCAAAGCAAAATATATGAGCAAAGAAGCTCAGCAAGTTACTATATAAACAGTTCTATAATGCAGTAACAATATCAATAACAACATACGAGGTATTCTACTTACATATCTAGGTGGCAGATTTCTTTCTCTGGCTATGAAAAGGGTTATGAAGAAAGATTTGGGCTTCCAGGAATCAAGGCTCAGCTTAGGGTGAAAGCTGACATTCATCACAAATCATTAGCAGGACTTTAAAGTGTTTCTCAACAGAAGGAAACCATCAATCAAAATTTGAAACTTTTTATTAGCATAAAGTGACAGGGTTCACAACATTACAACCAAAACGAAGACTCGAGTTGTTCCATTTTATTCTACTTCACTTTTAAGGAAAAGGAGCAAACTGCTCAAAGTATATAAACATTTTCATCTTTATAGAGTACAAAGGAACCCTTGATTGGAATACCTACCTTTAAATTATAATACGGGTGATCAACCCGTACCGACCTCCATCTGGTCGTTATGATACATATGGTATTATAGCATTATATTGGACTATCCCCGCTAGCCTCTTGTGTGACTGGACTAGTCCTACTAGCCTCTTACGTCTCTGTCCAATCCATCAGGAATTCGTTTGGAAAACCTTTGTAATGGAAGAAGGAAAAGAGTTGACTAAATTCATTTTAACATTACCAAGAATGTGAAATCATTTGGACTCAATCAAGTCGAAAATCATTCTTAAGTTCAATTTAAGATTTCAAGGAAAGTGAATGAATTAAGCGAAAACACGGATCAATACTAAGGAACTAGATCAAATGGCAAACAAGGTATACTAGTTCCAATTCAAGAGAGTTTCAAAGATCAACTTATGGCAGGGTTCACGGGTTAATGAAGAATTTAGATTGATCAAGACATTAAATAAGAGAATTTATAAAGGTTCTTTTAGGGTTTGCAATATCATAAGATAAAAAAGGAAATAATACAATATTTGGGGTACGAATCAACAAGGTTATTATAAAGGATCGAACATGGTCGGATATCAAATTGTCATAAGGAAAATATCAGGGTTTCTCAGAATCAATAACAGGTATATCACAATTCCAATAAAAGGCCTCTATTTAATCATGGCATCAATAATTTCCTCTCTATAAACAATTCACAAAAGAAGGCAGAGTTACTTGCCTTAAATCGCTTTTCTGCTTTACTGAAACTGAACTACTGCCACCTAGGATTCCTTTCCCTTTTCTAGCCTGAATGCCCCCGCTAACCGAATCTACAATCCAAAACATCCCTAATCAGCAACTTATTCGATACTCGACGTTTCTCAGAACGTCTAACAATTACCCCTTATCGCAATAACCCTTAAAGCATATACTCAACCATACTCTCATAACATGTATTACAATATACTCATATACTCCAAATTTACAATTAATCATCGAATCACATAGTACGACTCAACGATATCACATAACATACTATATGTATCGCCCGAGAAATTCTTAGAATAAAATATTGCATATATATATATCCTATTATGTTAAACAAGGGATCGTTTAATCCTTAGCTACATTGTGTTATATTGGAATCGATTAATAAATAACGATACCTTCGATTTCTATTTAAATCGATCGAGAATCCAACTTATTTTATTTTTAATAAGCTTTATTATTGTTATTTAGTAACTCGATTAAATATCAAACCCTTAATACTAAATTGACAAATGACTCGTGCTATTTAATAAATCAAATTAGTATGTTATTTTTTCCAAGAAAACCATTGTGTAATAAAGGGTATTTCTATTATTTGCAAATATTCAATTTTTATTATTCCCTCGACTAATAATTTATTTCTTTAAAATATGGCATTGTTCTCTATTCTTTCTTATAGAAATAATAAAGGAGAAACTATTTTTGTCTACTTATATGCAAATATTGTCATTATTTTATTTTATTTTAAATTTTTTATTTTTATTCCTTTATTCTCCAATTATTCGGATTATTAGTATAAAAAATAATAAATATATTCTACTTTTTGAGATTTATAAATAAAATATTTTAGCATATTTCATTTGTTAAATATTTGGGACTCAAACAGATTTTTTTAGGAGTGTTAAATAATTGCTAAATTTATAATTTCCTATTCTATTAAATGAGTAATTACGAAATTAGTTTTTTAAATATAAATCTTTTGGTTAACTCTAGATCTAGTAGGTGGTTCTAGAGAATACTAACCCTCTTTGGTTAGTGATTAATTAATAATTAACTATGGTTAGAGTTGGGTATAAATATGAGGCTTACATTCCATCTACTACCTCTAAGAAAAAAAAATCCCTAAATTAGTATCTATATAATTATTAAGTAAAGTGTAAGTTGGGTAAAATAGGAATGATTGAGTAAAGATCTAGCAAAGTGATTTGGGAAGAAGAAGTGATTTCTAAAAGTTCTTGATCAACCCCTCTTTTCACTAAGGTAATTATACTACCCCTTTTATTTTAGTTTTCTTGAAATTTTGTTTATTTTTGAGTGTTTATTTTGTAAATAAATTGTATGATTAATGGAGTTTGTATTAGTATTCCTAAACATTGCTATGTGTATTAAATGTTATTGCAAGAATTAGGAATCCATGAGGATGTGAATATTTTGATTATTTTTTATTTTTCCAATTAATTGATTTTAGTAATTTCCTTAATCTTTTTATTGATAATTAGTAATTGATTTAGGAAATTAGTGGTAAGTGGGCTTGGATGGTTGGCCCATTAAAGGGTACAACCCACCAATTCATGTGTATATGTATATAATTAGACTAATAAAATAGAATTAGTAAGTTGATTTTGTGGGTTTGGTTGAAATTTTGTAGATGTATGAAATTGGGGTTTTGATTGTATTGAATTGTAATTGGAATTTCGGAATAAACAAGTGGGTGTTGAGTTTGGTTTGTGAGGGGGAAGGGGTGGAGCCACCACCGGAGGCGGTTTTGGTGGTGGTCGGCAAAAAGCCGAGAGGGAGAGAGGAGAAAAGGGAGAAAGAGGGAAGAAAGGAGAGAAAGAGTTAAGAGAAGAGAGAAGGAGAGAGAGGTCGAGAGAGAGGGAGAGAGGCCGAGAGAGAGGGGGATAGAAAGAGAAGTCGAGAGAGAGCGGAAGAAAGAGATAGAAGGAGGGAAAGAGAGTGAGAGGGAGAGAGAGGGTGAAAAACACAGAGAGAGAGAGAGATGGAGAGACCCACCGGAGTTTGGCCGGAAAACCAATTCCGGAAAGATTATTGCAAAATGAGTTGGGTAGAAAGATAGATCCTAAGAAGAGGAATAAAACCAGAGTAGAAAACATGATTTTTGAGCTCACCGGAAAATACCACCGGCCGGTAGCCACCGCCGGTGCCGCCATGGCAGTGGTGATGTGAGGAAGAAGTAGGGAAGGGGGTAGTTTGGTAAATCCTTGGTTGTTTAATATTTTATACTAAGAATAAAATGGGATTAAATGGAATTACTGGTGTTTAATAAAATTAAAGGAATAAGTGGAGAAATGCTAATTAGTTAATTGATTTAGTAATTAAGGATCTAATAAAAGAGAGTGGGTATAATTGTGGGTGTTAATTTTATGTTTAAAGATTAAATAGATTCATTCCTTTAATAAATATGAGAGAATATTCTTTTGGAATAAATAAAGGAGGAGATAATAACTTGGAATTGTTAATAAAATAATTAGACTTAAAAAGAGCGTACATACTAGTTTTATATCCGTGTTGGAATGTATCGCTAAATAGTAGATAACTCGTATCAAGTGACAACCAGACAAAAGAAATATATTTACTAAGTAATCCTTGATATTGTCGCTTAATAGACGAGTAGGTATTTTTTAAAATATAAAAGTAGATTGTACGTCGGAGAAATACTATTTTACTCACTTTATGCTTATTTAAAATAGCAATGCACTAAATTTAAGCTTTTAATGAGTGGATATTATGGATATTTGTAATATTTTTCTCAAGAGAAGGATTATTTTATTCGGTAATTAAATACCTCATAATAACCTCTAGGTTATATTCTATTTTGAATAACTCCTCAAAATAAATATTACAAGTAATGATTTACGAGAGTAGTTATATTTCGAATGTTGTTTCTAAATTGATTTGGGTGTAATTTATTATTTTAGAACAATATCCCATGTGAGACTATTTTAACTAGGAAGGAAGTATTGTTGCGTGAACGCGAATTGTCGAATACGAGACAAGTTTTCTCTGCTCTATTCTTATTTATGACTTATATGTCTTATTCATTAATGATGAATATTGTGGATTTAAACCTTAAAGACCTCATTCACAAGTATTTCCTTTCGATGATAATTTAAAATCTTAATTCCATTGACAAATTCCTTACTTAGATTTCCGACTGTTTCTATCATTCAAAACAGTTATCACTTCCATTTTAGGCAAACTCAAATTCTTATAATCATCTAAATCATTCTTGAATCTGCATCGATTGCCAGTCATATTGATTTTTTTTTTTTTAAATCTGAATTATCTTCTATCAATTCATTGAACCCTTCCCAAAACTCACAACTTGCAAATCAATTATTTGTTCGCATATTAACTTCTTCGGAGCTATTCACTTGATGAACACATTCGACAACTTCATTTGACATGGTTATTCTCATTGATCGAGATAATCCTTACACTGTACAGACATCGATATATCATTAAATTGATGTGACAATGATATTACAAGCGTGAAAACTGGTTTATTATTCGAACAAGATTAAGTGATGAAATTATGAACAGTGTGATGTAAAGTGATGGGAAAATTGAATCGGGATGTGTACATCTATACTGGTCAACATGGAATAACCACGGTATCTATAATGTGACAAGTGTGATGTGTGGACATGTTATTCGACTCGAATGTAGCCGAGGGTTAAGAAGTTAACCCTTCTTTTATGCTAGCAAGTGTGTGTTGGGCGTTCTTACAACGAGCCGTGATTAGGTGAGCTAAGATTCGCAGGAGTACGGTACACTGTGATAGTTGATCACATCATCATTGTACCGAGGATGGAAAATGAACAGTTAATCTTGAATTCGATGGCACTATTCCAGATAAGAGCTTTTTTGATAATATCATGATGTGTTGTTACCTCTTCTTGCTTTAAAATATCATTGCTTGTAACACCCCCAAATCCGGGGTCGGGGATTCGGGTTGTCATGAGTTCCATTTCCCTTATCAATACTTAATCTTAACAGTCAACCAACTACTGCGTACTGTGACCCCACAATATACACACACACCACAAGTTATAGTCTCAGAGATGAATACCAAAATAACATAAGTCATTTTACTCCACAATTATAAGCCATTACACCTCAAAAGAGTTTCTGAATAAATTTACATTTCTTTGCCATTATTACAATTCATATAGATACATAAGTCTGGTACATCAATAGTTGAAAACCTAGCCTATTGGTAGTTCCTACCTCAGCTACGGCGGCATCAACGCCTACAAGAAACTGCGGAACGTTTCCTATCCGCTCACGAATTGGGAGCTTGGTCCTGTTCAACTTGTCTATCTGTTGTTGTGTGATGAAAGAAGAAAGCAAGGGTGAGTAACAAGCCCACCGAAATAATATGTATAATAATTAACAATATATGAGCATTCTCATAGTACTCATGAAAGTCTTGGTCAAAAAGAAATGAACCAAGTTTGATATCTTAATGCGACGAAGTCGCAAAATATTCAGTATATGTATACATATATACTTCTCAAATCTTTGAAATCCTTTGACATGTATAATATACATAGAGTTCCAGTTTATAATTGAATAAAATATCGTTGCAAGGTGATCTCATATATCTAACCTTGTCTCAACGTTTTTTTTCTGAAAATCTTTGTCATGCATAAGATAATCATTAACCAGATATAAGTTGAAAAGATGAAGTTACAAGATACTCCAATATACTTATATCTTTTCCGGATACTACTTGAACTACCACCGTTCAAGGTATCATCAGTTTCAAAAGTTCATCACATAGATGAGACTACAAGAAAAGACTTGAATATATTCAATCTTTGAAATATCATTATAAATAATGAAGTTACGAGATACTTCATTAAGTCCCGATATATATATACACCTATATATATAAATTTCATACACTCCTTGAAAACCTCTATTATGAAAATTATAAATAGAGTTGCAATATCCAATGAATTTTGAAAGGAGAAAACCTTGGCATAAACCCGATATCTTGCTGATCAGGCAAAGATACCAATAAGTAACCTTTTCCACTAGTAGATGGATGAATCCCCCACCGGTCATCACCCTGGCCGCATTAGGACCTTGTGCTGGACCGCCACCCGGCCTCTTACTCGTTGATGGACTGCCACCCAGCCACTTACATTTTGATAGAACGTACCCCGGCCTGTCGCTTATGCCGACTCAATTAGATGGACTTACTTCCCGAACGTTGGGTAAGTAATCAATTCATTTATCAAAACAGCAACCTCGTTGCGAATATAAAATACACCACAGAGAAGGATCCCTCAATTTTTAAGCGAGTATTTAAATCCTCTTCGAAAGGAAGATCTTAAATTTGAAAACGAGTTTTGGGATCCGCTCTAACTTTTAAAATCATTTTGAAGACTCGAAAACATTTTTAAGAATGTTTGGAGTAATGTTGATTTAATGAAATAAATCAGTCCCGATATGTTGGAGGATATCTGAATATTATTATTTAAATAATATTCCCATAAGGATAATCTTTATAAAAATAATTGAAGTAAAAGTTTCAAAAACTCATACTTGAAATGAATAATAAATAACCAAAGATATACTTATACGAAAGTACGATCTTTATTTGAATAATCGAAAATAAGTTTGATTATCGAAACATTATTCTTTAATAAAATAAAGAATATTATTTAATAAAATAAGCGGAGTCATAAGTCCTCGAATGAATATTCAAAATAATATTTATTAAATAAAATAAGCGGAGTCATAAGTCCTCGAATTAATATTCAAAATAATATTCATTAAATAAAATAAGCGGAGTCATAAGTCCTCGAATGAATATTCAAAATAATATTCATTAAATAAAATAAAGTTATCGAATAAACCTTATTCGATTAATAGTTTTGAAAACTATATCTATATATATATATATAAATATATATATATATATATATATAATATACTCGGGAACATCGACTCTCGGTTTAGAAAATGTTCACCTTTGGGTCCCCTATACTAAGGGTATACGCAACTACTGCTTATCTCTAGCATAGGTATTATGCAACTTATAAGCATTTGAATCAAAAATTAGATATCAAGATTACGAAACAGACATGCATATATACCATATCAGCATGCTCCAATATATCGCAAAATTTGCTAATAACAATCATGCACTTATCACAAGATAATGCATATACATATATTTACATCACAACAACAGTATAACGGGTAGAAAACTTGCCTGAGTGTTCCCGGATAGACTTAAGCTTAGAGTGGGTCCGATAACCTATGAACAACAACATAAGTCGGAATTAAACCCCGGTCGCTTAAGAAACTAGACTTTAACCAATTGAACCCTAACGTTCGCTTATGGTCACTTCTACGCTTAACGAATCACATAAGTCATTCGAGCACCCTCGACTCCAACATTTTTAATAAATTAACCATTAAGAATTTTAAGGAGATTCTTTTGCGAGTACTCTACCAACTGCCTAATCCAATTTACATAATTGTTTCATACTCTAATTAGTCATTTAAGGGCCTTAACCAAGGTTTCAAAGTAAGGCGAGGGGTAATGGTTCGTTCGCGAAACGCCGTTACTTTAAACGGTCGTTTCTCCTAAACCGTACATCGGATTCAAGCGAACCACACATCAAAAGGAAGCTCGTAACATGAACTATCTAAACATGGCAATGGTCAGAATCTAACAGTGAGTTCATGGGTCCTGAAGTTAAGAACAAAACAGTCTAAGGTAAATCGGGCATTACGACGGCTATGTTTACGCGATTTCCCAAATTTTACCATTCCAAATCATATCAATCCAACTACCAATCAACAACAACTCAAGATACACATCAATGCTACTGATTTAAGTAATAATAAGCCCAAGAATCTCAATTTAATCCAATATCATACTATCTTCAAATTCAACCAAACTACTAAATCAAACAAGGTTCAATTCATGCTTAAACATTTAAACTACTACTCCTCCATTAACAATCATCAACACCTCAATTAAAATCCAATCACTACAAACCCAACCAAACTTTAAACACACAAGCATCATAATTCTCATGAACTATATTAATCAAAACCACTCCTAAATATTCAAAGTAAAACTAGGGTTTGAAGTTTTATACCTTCCTTGAAGCTTTTAATCCATGAAAGATCCTTGGAATGACCATGGAAGCCTTAATCTATGCTTAAGCTACCTTGACCTTACAAATAAAATCAAGAATTTCAAAATTTATTCTTGAAAGTTACTATTCACCCTAAACTAAAATGATTTATTTGAGCTAGCAAACCTTGGATTCAAGCACTCAAACTACTTGCTCTTCTTAGTTATGAAATATAGAATCCAAGGAAACAAACCTCTTGAATTATGATTGAGTGGAGCTTGGGTTTGGAAATTTTCTTCTTGTTTTTTTTTCAAAAAACCGTGAGCAAGGAGATGGGGGGGGAAGAAATGATTGTGTTTGCTTGGTTGCTTCCTTTTTTGTTTGTTAATTAACCTTTTACCATGGTAAAAATTGTGTGGCTCACAATCAACCAACCCTTCCCATTTGGTCATGCTTATGTCATCAACTTATGTCATCTTGTTACACTTGTCTTCCTCTTGTTGGTGTGATGACATCATCATCCACTAACCCCTTTGATTAACTCCTAATTACTTGGCTAATGATCGCTGATCTGTTATACAGTTCGCTTAACTTTCGTTCGCGTTTATCGTTCGAGGGATCATATCCGGGATCTTATTATTTGGGTTCCCCTACCCTTTCTCAATATTTTATATTCCTTTTATAATCCCCTTTTATAATCCTTGAATTTAAATCCTTTTAATCATGTTACCTTATACTCAATTCTTTCGGTATCTGGTGGATTTTCGGGAAATATCAAAGTGTTCGAATTTGGATTCTGATGATCTTTACATACACTTAGATACCATATAGAGTACTAATAAGATCTCAGAATAACAATCAAAGAACCTCTACAAAGTGTGGCATGAAAAGTTTTCTTATTCAGCATAATCAGCAAAATCACTATTCATAAGGGTTACAAAAAGTCCAAAATTTTTGGGGTTATTACAGTCTCCCCTCCTTAAAAGGATTCCGTCCCGGAATCAGATAGAAAACAAATGGGGTACTTTTCTAGCATTGTGCCTTCTAACTCTCAAGTCAATTTTCCCACATTGTGGTTCTGCCACAAAACCCTGACTAACACGATAACCTTTCTCCTAAGCACTTGTTCCTTTTCGATCTATAACCCTTCCTGGTTCCTCCATATAGGTTACGTTTGGTTGCATGCCTATGCGCTCATATGCCCCTATTTATCTGGCATCCGAATTACACTTTCTTAACATTGATATGCAGAACACGTTATGAACTTGCTACATATTGGGGGTAGGGCTAGCTCATATGCTAACTTCCCAATACGTCTTAATACCTCAAAGGGTCCAACAATTCATGGGCTTAGCTTTCCTTTCTTTCCGAACCTCATCCATCTTTTCCAAGGGAATACCTATAACAGCACTAGGTCCCTTACTTCCTACTCTATTTCTTTTTGTGTCAAATCAATATACTTCTTATGTCCATCTTGGGCTACTACCAGCCGTCCTCTTATTAGATCTATTATATCCTTGGTCCTTTAGACCATTGCTGGTCCGAGCATCTTGCGCTCTGCAACTTCATCCTAACATAAGGGAGATCGACATTGTCTTCCCTCAAGGATCTCATAAGGCGATACCTCGATACTGACATACGATCTATTATCGTAAGAAAACTCAATCCGCGTTAAGTGATCATCCCAAATTCTTTCAAGTCTATTGCACAGACTCTCCTCATAGCTTCTAGCATTATAGCTTTTGCTTCTCAATACCCATTCTTTCCCAGTTCATAATCGTTACTATCTTCCGTACATAATATTATTCTAGATATACCTTTACTCGCTAGAGTTAATAACCTTTTAATAATCGCATCAACCTTAGTATCACGAATGTGTTTCCATTCCGAATACCAACATACTTGGTACCACTTCATCTCTAGCTGCCTCCATCTTCGAAAGCTTGGTCCTTCGTGTAGAAGTAAAAGAATTTATTGAGAGATCGCTATGATCATGAACAGTTGTTCTATTGCATAGTTAGTACAGAAGGTGGCCAGCCTTTAGTACTTGACAAGCAATTAAACAATATGTGGTATCCTACTAGGCTTCTATCACACAGATAGATAGTCATTCGGCAATACCTCCCCTTCTGGAAGGGTTGTTCTTCTCAGCTTACATGAAATGAAAAGAAGAGAAAAGAACGAACTGAAGAGAATTGTATATATGAAAAAATACTGCCATAAAATATCTGGCTTGGAATATACCTCTGAACTATAGAGGTTTGTCATAGGAGAACAAAGCGTATACGTATATATATCAACATCAAGTATTATAGCATCATATTTCACCTGCTTAAACATTTTTGCTATTCCGTCCATCATTCTATGGACCCATGCTCTTGCTCGAGCTTATACACAATCACCTTTGAACTCCCTCAACATCGAAAATCGAATCTGGGATCTCATTCTAGACATCATCGTTACTAGAATTCTATACTTGCACCGCAACCTTGCTCGTATAGTAATACGACTCTCTATTGATAAGAAGGAATAAGTATTCAATAGGTAGATAATCAACTTAATTAGCCTATCAATGATAACTTATACACCACCACGACCCGATTAGTGGTACTCACTCTCAACATCCATTACAATACAACTCTCACGGTTGTAAGTAATCGGCTAATTACTCGCAGAATCATTCCTGCATTACTATGGCCCACCGTTGACCTACTGTAGTCATTCGTTTTCCATGAAGTCTTAATAGCTAACCATACGAAGTCCATACATATCGTATCGAATCTTTCTAAGGAGGTAACATGATCACCGTTCATGATTCATGAAGAACACTCCTGAAATTGACGTACATATGACATGAAGCAGATAAAATTACAGAAGAGATTCAATGAAAGCAATGATAGCAGGTTATTACCATTCTTAATCATATGCCTTCAATAGAAGACTTAACTCAAAGGTTTGTTTAGTCCTTTTGAAACATGGTCCTGGCTTATTCTCAAGATAGTACCTTCTAAGATAGATAGCCCGCTCATGGCGATTACACGAATTAAACCTTTACCAAACTACTATTACGGTTGGGTATTGCACAGTCATAAGAAGGAATGTCAATCTTCCAAACCATAATACAACCTTCACGGCTTCAACCATCATCACTGTATTCCTCTGGCACGAGCGCCTATAATTCCTCTCTTACACTTAGAGTGTCGGCCACCTCTTTGGCCTTTCCTGATAGTAAAATTTCCTTACAATCAATGTCATTTTAAATGATCTTAAACTAAATTTTTACCTCATTTCCAATCATTACTTGTGTGAAAATGCTCTTCCTTACGCTTTGGTGAGAGAAAAAAATATCACCATTTTTTTCCATAAGTTATTGCCTCGGTCTTTTTGAGGTTAACATTGTCACGACTGACTCTCGATCATACATAGGTAGTCTCTTATCTTGGGCCCTACTTGTTTTCACCAATCTCGACCTTCATTGGGCCGATCTATAGTTTCTTATGGTTTAATACATGCCCACCTGGCATTATTATCATTACGTCATATTTCCTTTATCAAAATTTCTATTCTTGAGAATTTTGAATATTACCTTTCTCCTTGTAAAACCTCTAAGGTTATCCTTAAATCCTTCATCATTTACTCCCTAGGTACATGGCATATCAAGATACCATTTACTAATACTAGAACCATGGTCTATATAGTTCTGAAAACTTTCTCCACTGATCTTTAAAGGTTATTATTACCTTGATCCTTTCCAATTCATATTGTCAAAACTCATGATGTCTCTATTAAGGGCGAAATGCCAACCTTTATGCATTCCCCTAGGATTCATCTCAAGTTATTGAGGTTCTATCCTTAATTCCACCTTTAAAAAGGTACATGCATCCTTCCATGGATAAATAAAGTCATATATCCCTGATAAGGGTATCTTATTCAATCATTTCCACCTCGATAGTCTATACCAAATTTCACAATAGCATCCTTATTCAAGTTGAGGTCAATCAATATGGCCTCCAAAAGATAAAAAATGGTTATCCACTTTTCTTTCCTAATTTGGTAATGATCACATGGATGTTCTGGAAGATATTGGTCGTGTTCAACGTGAACTTCTTCTTAATAAATCCTTATTTACTTTTGTTGTTTATCTCAACAGTCATCTCAATGTTGGGATATCTTTTGTACTTGGTGTCTCCCTTTATGGGTATCAAGTCACAGGTGTTACATACACTTTCCATTTTTGAAGGTTACTTCCTTCATCCAATTTCCTAATTTCTTACTTTCTTGTCTATTCCGTCTATCCGCGTCTCATTATTTATCCTTCAAACTATCTCAAGGTTTCCTCGAATCCTCCCAACTTAAAGGGGATAAAATATATGTATCTCTTATTCCTTCAATCATCAACTTTAACTCATGGTGAATTACCCTCATCCTGACGATTACATACTTTTCTATTTCTATTGCTACGAGTCTTTAGGGTTTCCTCATACCCAACTCCCTTATCATTCCTCAAACTCTATTGCCTTTTATATTCCTTTCCACTTCAGTTTCTTTTTTATTTACCTCTCTCTTACAATCATTTAACGAACCCACTAATCATCGACTTCAAACATCACGTTGTTCTGGGATTCTTGTCATCAGAATGAATCTTGACAACTTTTACAATCTTAGATTCATAATTTATCATACTCGTCCGCCTTTGTTTCGGCTCTAAAGCTTTTACACTATCTCCATAACCTTGGAATTACCTTCTCGAAAACAATTGTCTGAACTTTAATCAGTTTATTATAACCTCTGGCTCCGTGCCTTTCTTGGCCTTTCACCAACGGGTGGCCTCTTTCTTAGGAAGGTAAGTGACAAAAACAGTCTTTTGCGCTTTGTCAATCATTTAGAATCTCAAATGATTCCTATATTTCCTTTAACCAAGCTCTTGCCTCGACTGGGTCAACCTGTTCCTTGGAACTATGAGAGCTTAGCGACTTAAAGGTCATGAAAGGATTTCCTACCGCATTGTTTCTTCAAGGTGGTGGTTGGGAATAAGAGTATAAGTTCTGTTTAGACAGGTCCATGAATTTCCGTATAGGAGTACCATCTCGGGTTTCCTTATCTTGCTCGACTTGTGTTTTCTCAGTATGAAATGTTTCATCCTTCTCCTATAATCAGGGTTATCTTATACGTTAAAATCCTTGTTTTTCATTTCATTATGTTATGGTTCCTTCTATCTTGATGGCGACCTCCCTGACTATCACATTCAGGGTTTCCCTAAATCTTATTCCTCGAACTATGACTTTCATCTAAGATCTCGTCCTTAAGCTCTCGAACGTTTGCAACCAAAATTCTGTAAGAACACCTCATTATTCCATTATCATCTTTCTCGGTATTAATCTCTTCTCTATTTGTTGGCTCCCTGCCTTCATTCATCACTTTTTCTTGGCACAATATGATCTTCTCCAATAATTCGGGCTGTATTGAAATCTCAAACAGCTTTTCGGTACCGGCTCCGGTTACCTTCACTTCTATTTCCATTTTCTCAAAATCTCTTATCAACTCTTCAGAAGACATTATCATCTTGAGTGTCTCCTCTCTGCTAAGGGCGTTAGCCACCACATTGGCTTTACCTGGATGATAAATAATCTCAAAATCAT
Organism: Apium graveolens; assembly: GCF_009905375.1. Taxonomy (NCBI): domain Eukaryota; kingdom Viridiplantae; phylum Streptophyta; class Magnoliopsida; order Apiales; family Apiaceae; genus Apium; species Apium graveolens. Next base: position 109,905 of record NW_027418962.1, read on the forward strand.
AATCCTTGATTAGCTCTAACCACCTCCTCTGGCGCATGTTGAGCTCTTTCTGCGTAAAATATACTTGAGCTCTTGGGGTTTGTGTAAATCTCGCACTTTTCTCCATACAAGTAGTGCCTCCAATCTTTAGGGAAAAACTATTGCCACGAGCCCAAGCTCATGGGTGGGGATATCGAATTTTATATTCCCTTAATTATCTTGACGCATACGCGATTACCTTGATGTGCTGTATAAGAAGCACCCTAATTCCTTATGCGAAGCGTCACTACACATCACAACATCTCCTTTCCATCCGGCAACGCCAACATAGGGGCCATCACCAATCTTTGCTTCAGTTCTTAAAAGCTGTTCTCACATTTCTGTGTCCATTCAAACTTCTCAGTCTTACGAGTAAGCCGCGTTAAAGGGGCTACTATCTTTACAAACTTGAACGAACCTCCAGCAGTGACCGGCCAATCCTACCTCTGGTAGTCGCCCTAACCATGGTTATCAATTCCTCAGTGGTCCTTTATTCATTCTTGTCAGGATCCTCCACGGGATCCTTCTCAACAATAATCCCTTCTAGGACAACATCCTTAACCGCTACATCCTCAATATGAACATCATCCGGTCCCGTGTTAGGACGCTCTATCGAATCCACAATCTGATCTCCAATAATTAATAAAACATCATCGCGTTGTTGCTCCTCAACCTCAGGGTTCGGAGTCCCGCTACCATATACAATAATGAACTACGCTTCTATCACGATATTTATACGGGTTCCCATAAGGGTTTTAACTGTCAGTACTACGTTAGGTAGTCCGATTATGAACTTGGCAAGAGTTCTTATTTATCTTAGTGTACTTATTATTTTAACGTCACTTCATCTCTGAGGTTTATAACGCTTAGCTCTGATACCATTTCTGTAACACCCCCAAATCCGGGGTCGGGGATTCGGGTTATCACGAGTTCCATATCGGCAATCGGTGTATCGGCAATAGGTGTATCGGCAATAGGTGTATCGGTAATAGGCCTGAAAAAGTATCTAAAAATATCCAATTTAGATATTTGTGCCCTGTCGAAGTAAGGAACCATGGTATATATGTTTGGAATAGATTCCATTTTGAGAGAGTTGAAAAAGCACTATCTCGTTGAAAGGTTCTATACATCTGCCCTTTCTCAACGTATTTCTTTAGAAAAAGACTCCGGTTTTTCCTCTTTTCGGATGGTAAATATTTCTCAGAACATGGAGTGTGAATCAAACCCATGTTTGAATTGAAATTGAGATACTGATGCGAGTTCTTCCCTTCTGAATCAAATATATTCCCTTATCAATACTTAATCTTAACAGTCAACCAACTACTGCGTACTGTGACCCTACAATATACATACACACCACAAGTTATAGTCTCAGAGATGAATACCAAAGTAACATAAGTCATTTTACTCCACAATTATAAGCCATTACACCTCAAAAGGGTTTCTGAATAAATTTACATTTCTTTGCCATTATTACAATTCAAATAGATACATAAGTCTGGTACATCAATAGTTGAAAACCTAGCCTATTGGTAGTTCCTACCTCAGCTACGGCGGCATCAACGCCTACAGGAAACTGCGGAACGTTTCCAATCCGCTCACAAATTGGGAGCTTGGTCTTGTTCAACTTGTCTATCTGTTGTTGTGTGATGAAAGAAGAAAGCAAGGGTGAGCAACTAGCCCACCGAAATAATATGTATAATAATTAACAATATATGAGCATTCTCATAGTACTCATGAAAGTCTTGGTCAAAAATAAATGAACCAAGTTTAATATCTTAATGCGACGAAGTCACAAAATATTGAAAAAATGACAAAAATACCTCTTTTTTTAAAGTTTGTGACAAGAATACCATTCTTTGGAATGTTTGGCCAAAAATACCTACCTAATACGCATTTTAAAATGGGGTATTACTAATACGCATTTTAGAAATGGGTAACTTGTAAAAAAATAATTAAAAAATAATTAAAAAAAATAATTATGGATACGCATTCGTGAGAGGCGTATCATGCCTTTACAAAGCATAATACGCATGTCAGGAATGCGTATCATGATTTTACTTTTTTTTTGTTTTTTTTAAATAATACTCATTTGTCAAATGCGTAATAGCCTTACCCATTTTTGAAATGCGTATTAGAAATGTATTTTTGGCCATATCTTTCAAAAACGGGTATTCCTGTTACATTTTCTAAAAAAAAAGTTATTTTGGCCATTATCCAGTATATATATACATATATACTTCTCAAATCTTTGAAATCCTCTGACATGTATAATATACATAGAGTTCCAGTTTATAATTGAATAAAATATCATTGCAAGGTGATCTCATATATCTAACCTTGTCTCAATGTTTTTTTCTGAAAATCTTTGTCATGCATAAGATAATCATTAACCAGATATAAGTTGAAAAGATGAAGTTACAAGATACTCCAATATACTTATATCTTTTCCGGATACTACTTGAACTACCACCGTTCAAGGTATCATCAGTTTCAAAAGTTCATCACATAGATGAGACTACAAGAAAAGACTTGAATAGATTCAATCTTTGAAATATCATTATAAATAATGAAGTTACGAGATACTTCATTAAGTCCCGATATATATATATACACCTATATATATACATTTCATACACTCCTTAAATACCTCTGTTATGAAAATTATAAACAGAGTTGCAATATCCAATGAATTTGGAAAGGAGAAAACCTTGGCATAAACCCGATATCTTGCTGATCAGGCAAAGATACCAATAAATAACCTTTTCCACTAGTAGATGTATGAATCCCCCACCGGTCATCACCCTGGCCGCATTAGGACCTTGTGCTGGACCGCCACCCGGCCTCTTACGCGTTGATGGTCTGCCACCCATCCACTTACACTTTAATAGACCGTACCCCGGCATGTCGCTTATGCCGACTCAATTAGATGGACTTACTTCCCGAACGTTGGGTAAGTAATCAATTCATTTATCAAAACAGCAACCTCATTGCGAATATAAAATACACCACAGAGAAGGATCCCTCAATTTTTAAGCGAGTATTTAAATCCCCTTCGAAAGGAAGATCTTAAATTTGAAAATGAGTTTTGGGATCCGCTCTAACTTTTAAAATCATTTTGAAGACTCGAAAACATTTTTAAGAATGTTTGGAGTAATGCTGATTTAATGAAATAAATCAGTCCCGATATGTTGGAGGATATCTGAATATTATTATTTAAATAATATTCCCATAAGGATAATCTTTATAAAAATAATTGAAGTAAAAGTTTCAAAAACTCATACTTGAAATGAATAATAAATAACCAAAGATATACTTATACGAAAGTACGATCTTTATTTGAATAATCGAAAATAAGTTTGATTATTGAAACATTATTCTTTAATAAAATAAAGAATATTATTTAATAAAATAAGCGGAGTCATAAGTCCTCGAATGAATATTCAAAATAATATTCATTAAATAAAATAAGCGGAGTCATAAGTCCTCGAATGAATATTCAAAATAATATTCATTAAATAAAATATGCGGAGTCATAAGTCCTCGAATGAATATTCAAAATAATATTCATTAAATAAAATAAAGTTATCGAATAAACCTTATTCGATTAATAGTTTTGAAAAATATATATATATATATATATAAAATATATATATATATAATATACTCGGGAACATCGACTCCCGGTTTAGAAAATGTTCACCTTTGGGTCCCCTATACTAAGGGTATACGCAACTACTGCTTATCTCTAGCATAGGTATTATGCAACTTATAAGCATTTGAATCAAAAATTAGATATCAAGATTACAAAACAGACATGCATATATACCATATCAGCATGCTCCAATATATCGCAAAATTTTCTAATGACAATCATGCACTTATCACAAGATAATGCATATACATATATTTACATCACAACAACAATATAACGGGTAGAAAACTTGTCTGAGTGTTCCCGGATAGACTTAAGCTTAGAGTGGGTTCGATAACCTATGAACAACAACATAAGTCGGAATTAAACCCCGGTCGCTTAAGAAACTAGACTTTAACCAATTGAACCCTAACGTTCGCTTATGGTCACTTCTACGCTTAACGAATCACATAAGTCATTCGAGTACCCTCGGCTCCACCATTTTTAATAAATTAACCATTAAGAATTTTAAGGCGATTCTTTCGCGAGTACTCTACCAACTGCCTAATCCACTTTACATAATTGTTTCATACTCCAATTAGTCATTTAAGGGCCTTAACCAAGGTTTCAAATTAAGGCGAGGGGTAATGGTTCGTTCGCGAAACGCCGTTACTTTAAACGGTCGTTTCTCCTAAACCGTACATCGGATTCAAGCGAACCACACGTCAAAACGAATCTCATAACATGAACTATCTAACCATGGCAATAGTCAGAATCTAACAGTGAGTTCACGGGTCCTGAAGTTAAGAACAAAACAGTCTAAGGTAAATCGGGCATTACGACGGCTATGTTTACGCGATTTCCCAAATTTTACCATTCCAAATCATATCAATCCAACTACCAATCAACAACAACTCAAGATACACATCAATGCTACTGATTTCAGTCATAATAAGCCCAAGAATCTTAATTTAATCCAATATCATACTATCTTCGAATTCAACCAAACTACTAAATTAAACAAGGTTCAATTCATGCTTAAACATTTAAACTACTACTCCTCCATTAACAATCATCAACACCTCAATTAAAATCCAATCACTACAAACCCAACCAAACTTTAAACACACAAGCATCATAATTCTCATGAACTATATTAATCAAAACCACTCCTAAATATTCAAAGTAAAACTAGGGTTTGAAGTTTTATACCTTTCTTGAAGCTTTTAATCCATGAAAGATCCTTGGAATGCCCATGGAAGCCTTAATCTATGATTAAGCTACCTTGACCTTACAAATAAAATCAAGAATCAAAAATTTATTCTTGAAAGTTACTATTCACCCTAAACTAAAATGATTTATTTGAGCTAGAAAACCTTGGATTCAAGCACTCAAACTACTTGCTCTTCTTAGTTATGAAATATAGAATCCAAGGAAACAAACCTCTTGAATTATGATTGAGTGGAGCTTGGGTTTGGAAATTTTCTTCTTTTTTTTTCAAAAAACCGTGAGCAAGGAGATGGGGGGGGGAAGAAATGAATGTGTTTGCTTGGTTGCTTCCTTTTTTGTTTGTTAATTAACCTTTTACCATGGTAAAAATTGTGTGGCTCACAATCAACCAACCAACCCTTCCCATTTGGTCATGCTTATGTCATCTACTTATGTCATCTTGTTACACTTGTCTTCCTCTTGTTGGTGTGATGACATCATCATCCACTAACCCCTTTGATTAACTCCTAATTACTTGGCTAATGATCGCTGATCTGTTATACGGTTCGCTTAACTTTCGTTCGCGTTTATCGTTCGAGGGATCATATCCGGGATCTTATTATTTGGGTTCCCCTACCCTTTCTCAATATTTTATATTCCTTTTATAATCCCCTCTTATAATCCTTAAATTTAAATCCTTTTAATCATGTTACCTTATACTCAATTCTTTCGGTATCTGGTGGATTTTCGGGAAAAATCAAAGTGTTCGAATTTGGATTCTGATGATCTTTACATACACTTATATACCATATAGAGTAATAATAAGATCTCAGAATAACAATAAAAGAACCTCTACAAAGTGTGGCATGAAAAGTTTTCTTATTCATCATAATCAGCAAAATCACTATTCATAAGGGTTACAAAAAGTCCAAAATTTTTGGGGTTATTACATTGCTCTTGGCACCTATTATTGTTACCACTAACTTAATCTTGTTAAGTCATTTCTACTTGTTAAGCACCCAGTTGCTCACTCTTGCTATAATTTTTTTCATCCAAAACAGTGAAGAATGAAGAGGGCAGAGCATCTGATTATCCAAGGCAGAGGAAAGGAACATGTTCGTGGAGACAGCCTCTAGGGGATTACAACTATATAATTTTGTATTATGTAATAAGGTTAAGTAGCTAGCCAGATGTGTAGAAGGTTTTCTGTGGCTTATGTAATAATCAAATTGTGAAGGAGACTCGATCTTGGAACTGTGGAATAGTGTTCACTATAAATGACATATTTTGGCTATGTTTATAACAATATTACAGGTGTGCGAAGCTTGATATCGTGGCGACCTGAATCTATGAAAGGGTAGATTTGGGGGCGGCACACTATACCTTAAAACTCCAAGCCCTAATTATATAACCTTATATCGAAACGAATCATCATTTTCTTTTTAATCCCAAAATTCGAACCAAAACACATAGTAATCCAAACAAATAACTCGACAACCAAACAACTTATTCCTTTCTTTTTAACTGAAAAGTTTGGACCAAATAATGGAACAAAGCCAACAAATCAACATGTAACCATTTATTGTCATCATGCATAATCTAGATTTTTATCTTAGCGCTATTAGGACTTAAACTAATTAAATGTGGCCATATCATCCATTCATACCACAAAATTTGAATCAAAACAAAGTCACAAGCAACAAGTTATCAAATCACAAATCTCATCAACCAATCAAGTAGTTTAAAAACTATTTCTTTCTTACAAATCCAACCCTTATTCGGCCCTAATCAAACAAACAACATGCAACTCTTAAATTAACATGCAAAGTGAATTTTTATATTTAAAGTCTATCTTCACTCAATTCTTAACAAGAAAACCTTTTAAACTCTTTTTCTTTTATATAAAAATTGAACCAAAACTCCTCTAATCCAATCATCAACATGCAAGTCCAAAAATTATCTATTAACTAGCAAATGATCAACATGCATGCCCAAAAATTAACTATTAACTAACAATAATCAACATGCAAGTTCAAGAATCAAGTATAAACTCAAGTTCAAGCCAAAACTCATCCATTCGAATCATTTAAAAGAAAAACCGAACCCAAAAACTAGATTTTAAACCAAAACCCTTTGAAAAACTCGAATCAAAATCAAACCCCCCTTTTACAAGCAAAAATTCAAGCCAACATCAAAACAAAACCAAAGAATAGCACATAATTTAGTGCACTATACTCTCTTCAGATCACACACTAAGAAATTATGTTTTCTTAGATATAACCAAGAGATGTTGATGCACAAACCTTTTTAAACACTTACATGTAAAGAGTATATAGATATAGGATTGGAAATGATGAAGATCAATGGCAAGATCTTTAAGTTCTAAGTAGGATTTAGTGTTGCATGTAAGAGAGAGAGAGAGGATGAGAGAGAGAGAAAGAGAGGAGAGAGAGAGAGAGAGAGAGAGAGAGGAGGAGAGAAGAGAGAGAGAACTTGGGTGAGAGAGAGAGAGAGAAGAAAATAGAGAGCCGAGAGAGAGAAAAATAAAAGGAGAGGAGAGAGTTCGGTGGAGAAGAGGGGAAAAAGAGAAGGAGGAGGGAGTATACATAATGGATTGGCAGGGGTAATATGGGTAATTGTACATATTTTGATTTTTTTTGTCTTTTCTTTTATTCTTAAACTCAAAAACAAATTTGGATAATACATAACTCTCTCAGAAAAGGTGAAAATGACAAGAATAACAATTTAGAATATAGATCTTGCAAGTAAATTTTCTAGCATATTTTAAAATAATTTTGAGCGTAAACGGTTTATTTATATGAATTTACAAGGTTGCGCTCAAATAGAAATATAACCCAATAAAATCATTATAAAATACGCTGATTATGAAATAATTTCATCTATAATTTTTAGAAAGTCTCCAAGACTATTTCAAAGATAATAAAACAAATTTCACGCCTTAACCATACTCAGGTAATTTTATAAAAATATATAAGGTTCAATAAACCTTATTTAATCAAATAAATCCCTTAAAATCATTTAAAAATTTCAGGTCACATAATCATGCTTATTAAAAGGCAAACAACATAAACTACATATCACGATTCGTTTTGAAATATGCTCAAGGCATAAAATTTTTCCCCTTTTATTAATATCAACTTTTCGCGTAACGGGTCCGCGTCGTGACTGACGGCCCGACGCTGAGCGTTTTCAACTACGCTTCAAAATCATACTCTTATACTAGCTGACACGTCAAACTGGAATATAATATTCATTTAAACATTTCTATTTACAACATAATTTGTCTGCTTAAACACCTTAATCCCTTTTTAAGACGGGTTCTCGTTCAACTCGACGGCCCCAACAACATAGCTTAGCCCTTTTAGTTGACTCGTCAAACTGGGACCGAGTTACTTTACGTTCCCAGTTACTATTATACAATGATAAAATTAATCCACATAATCATTTAACCTTTTATTTATTCACATAAATTTACAATTACAACACAAAATTATACTTTATTCACTGAATCATGTCGCGAATTCCCAGTCGCTACAATCTACCCTCTTAAAGGATTCTGTCCTCAGAATCTAGTCTAAACAATAAATGGGATGCTTCTCTCGCATTTCACTTCTAATTCCCACGTCGATTCCTCTATCTTAGGATTTTTCCACAATACTCTAACTAGAGGTACAAATTTATTTTTGAGCGTCTTCTCTTTTTGATCTAAAATTTGAACAGGTTGTTCGACATAAGACATATCTTGCTGAATTTCTATTGGTTCCAACTCGATCACATGACTGGCATCAGCATTATATTTCTTCAGAGGAGAAACGTGAAACACGTTATGAAGATGTTGCATCTGCGGAGTAGCGCTAACTCATATGCCACTTTTCCAACTTATCTTAGCACTTCAAAAGGTCCAACATACCTAGGACTCAACTTTCCTTTCTTCCCAAATCTGGTTAAATCTTTCCACGGAGATATTTTTAACAACACTTTATCTTCGGGTTCGAATAGCACATCATTTCGGCTCTGGTCCGTATACTCTTTTTGTCGATCTTGAGTAGTTATCAGCCTTTTGTGCAATCACTTCCACTTTCTCTTTCGTTTGTTGTACTAATTCTGGGCCTAGCAGCTTGCGCTCACCAACTTCATCCTAATAGGTAGGGATCTGCATTTTCTTCCATACAACGCTTCATAGGGTGGCATGCCGATACTCGCGTGATAACTGTTATTGTAGGAAAACTCAATCAATGGTAAATGATCGTCCCAGTTCCCTATGAAATCCAATGCACAAGTTTGCAATATATCCTCAATCATTTGAATAGTCCTTTCGCTTTGTCCGCCTGTCTGCAGATGATACGCGGTGCTCATTTTCAACTTCATTCCCAAATGATCATGAAATTGTCGCCAAAATCTCGAGTTAAATCTCGGGTCTCTATTAGATACGATAGACACTGGAACTCCGTGACACATTACTATTTCATCCAAGTACAGTTTGACCAACTTTTCTAATGAGAATCTTTTGTTGATTGGCAGGAAATGCGCTGATTTTGTCAGTCAATTGACTATTATCAAATTGCATCATAATTAGACTTAGTCTTTGGCAATCCTACCGTGAAATCCATCGCGATATGCTCCCATTTTCATTCAGGTATATCCTGGTTGAAGTAATCCACGTGGACGCTGGTGTTCTGCTTTTACTCTTTGATACGTATAGCATTTACTTATCCATTCCACAATCTCCTTTTTCATGTTCGTCCACCAATAACTTTCTTTCAAATCCTTGTACATTTTCGTACTGCTAATCGAAAAAC
>NW_027418963.1:0-43527 GCF_009905375.1 Apium graveolens
AGACTGGTTGAATTTATGCAGTTGTATTAGGTTTTATTTTGTAGTGAATACTCATTGTTCTGTACTTTCCAAGTCAACCAACACAACAATGATATCAACTAAATCATCGCCTTAGTACTGTTGAGAAAAAACCCAAAGCAAACCAATATGAGAACATTCCACATAGAGGTGTGCATGGTTCGTCGTCTTGGTTTTTACTAAAAATCGTTATCAAACCATGTAAGTCGGTTCGATTTCTAGTATTAACCGTAATTAAACCACTCTATTCAGTTTTTCGGTTCGGTTAACCGTTTATCTGTTACGGTTTTTTAGTTTTTACTTTTTTAAAATTTATTTGTTTAATACAATGCTGAAAAAATTATAAATGCCATTTTACCTTTTGAGATTTCATTTAAAAACAAAAATGAATATTACTAAATATACGTAGCCGGTTAACCCCATCTTTGATGGTATATAAGTGCTATTGCATTATTACATAAATAATTACCATTGTAAAAGTAACCTCCTAGGAGATTCACATTGATAGGTCCATATTTAGCATTTTTTTATTACCTATTTTATTAATAAATAAATTATTTTATTTAGTTTTGTAGAAAAATTAATAAAATCTGAATTTGAGCTGTAAAAGGTGCAAATAAGGAAGGAGGTTGACTATTCTTGAAGTCAAAGGAATTGGAGGAAATATGGAATACATGCTGGAGAAGAAAAATGAAAAGAAGGAAATATATCCTAAGCAGGATTTGATATTTCAAGACCCAAGCCCTCATTTTCCTTATAATATGTATCTTTTCTTGTTTTACACTCCCAACACCTAGAACATTAATTTAGAGCTAGAATTTTGTTAGTTTTTGTTTTACTTATCTTTTTATCACGTGTAGCTAAATTTGTTCCCTAGGATGAAGATAAAGTTAAATTAATTGCTTTGATATTTCTCGTTCCTATTAATTAACTCTCATGAAATTTTGATGGGTCATTGTTACATAACAAGTTTCATAGTATATGCTTGTCTCGTTAATTGATATACATTTTTTTGTAAGAAAAGATAATTGACTTTAGGGATTGTTGATGTTAATTGTGATTGATTAATGGATTCAAATTCCGAGGTTTTCCATAATATTTGATTTATTTGCTAATTAAGTTAATTGGAACTCCTCCCAAATCTTATTGTCTAGTTTACCTGATTTAAATTGTTAGGATTTTGAAAATTTATAGTCTCTGTGGATCGATATGTGATTGCTACAACTAAACACTGTGGACTTGCAGTTATTATATTTTTTACAAATCAACAATCATGGACTAATCTAGCACCGAAATGAAATTCTACTAATTTAGAGTAACTAAAACAAAACTTTAATAGACCACATACATGATGTTTATTGTGGGATATATATTACTATTAGTACTACTGCAGCTCTGCAAATGCCTTAATAGTATTAGCATTTTTAAACCAAAGATTCATGGTCTATACACTATGAACTATCATATCCAGAACTTTTTTCAAATTCTAATATAACAGTGGTATAAGTTTGATATACTCATATATAAAATAAATAAATACATGTATAATGTATTTTAATAATTTTAAAATTAATATAAGCGGTTTGGTTTTTCGGTTCGGGTACAGGGGTAAAACCGTAATGGTATCAAACCGTTCCATCGGTTCGGCTCAGTTACAATTTTTTTTGATTTTTGTGAGTTTCGATTTTATTCATTTTGGGTTTTCAGTTTTTTGATTCGGTTTCAGTTTTTTGATTTTTTTGCTTACCCTAATTCCACAATTCTACACTATTTATCACTTTCCTTAAAATGTTATAGTTGTCCCCATCTAGTACTTCCTTTTATATGGGTATCTATCAATACACCAAAACAATGCATTTATTTAATATTAAGAATATAACTTTATATATGAAAGATGTACGGTAAGTGAATCATACTAAGGGAGAAAAATATTTTTAAGAGTATATCAGACGTTAAGTGAACTACTTGCAACTTAAAGTTTTCTACAAACATATATGGCTATATGCTCATGTTCTAGACACCTTTATCAATTTCCTACTCCTTAAAAGATAATGGAGTATTAGATATATATGATTATATACACAAACAAGTTAGTAGCAGATCCCTGGGTTTTTTTATTAATCAAATCTAATAATATTTGATTTTAATATGTGGGAAAAAACTAGAAAGATGCATTTCCTATTTCCATTTATGCTCAAATTAGGTAATTTGCCCGTGGTAAAAGAACATGACCAATAGACTACTAATATAAATAATGGAGAAATGTCCTGGGAATATCTTTCGTATCCATGATCGCAATGAAGAATTAATCATAAATTTTCTCGGTCCAAAAGCTTTCATGTTAACGGGATATCAAGAAAGTCCATTTGAAAAGTCCCCATTGATATAAGCTAACACTTATATTCTCAATAGAGTTGTTGTTACGTGTTTAGATTAAGATACCGTTAAACACCAAATAAGAATGCATATAATTGTTTTTCAAGATAAGAGATATACAAGAACTAAGCACTTAAAATCTCAACAAGAACTATAAATAAAACATGATCATGTCGCATCAAATCTAATTTGAGCATATAACATCTTTCTATAGTAAGTACAATACTGGAATAAGGCTAGGCTACATGGTGAAAGGGAAACTTTGAATTCTCTGTCAAGTTTGAAATAGATAAAAAAGATTGTGAAGTCACAAGTTATGGTTGTATAAATTGTGTCATGCCCACCAGGCCAGGACCATATCTTCTTTATCATATAACTTGCTTACCAAGAAGGATGTGGTTATTTAATACTAAGAATATTTCTTCAGATAAAGAAGAACTTTTTTTTACCATATATAAACATATATTCAGCAAGTCAATCATAAAAAGAGAAGTATGTGTTAGGAGTTTATCACATATTTAGTGGTTTTTACAAAAAAATTATAATTTTGGGTGTTATAGTCGTTTAATATTGTACGAGAGCTAAGGAATTTTAATTGTACATACTTATATTTTGGATACCTTTATCTATTTCTTATTCTTAGACACTTAGTAGAATCTAAGGAATTTTACATCAAAATATGGACCAAAACTAGAAAGATACATTTAACTTCGATCCCATTTCTATTTGTGATAAAACTTGGCAATATGCTGGTGATAGAAAACATGACATGAAATACTAATCAATCACAATGGAGGAATGTATCATTTCACCACTAATTTGCTTCAAGCCATCCATGACAAAATATAAAACATTCCACAACCTTATATATACTTCTACCAACTGATCATCAACATAAAAAAACGCATTTCAAAATAAACATTGGTTTATACATCATGTTATTTTCAATACAAGAGGGAAAATGATATAATATTTGGTGCAAACTTATAACTTTATTCATCACAATTCTCATTATATAAAGATTTATATAGACAAACTTACTTGACTAGTATCACATGAATAACCTAATCAATTATTAATATTTCTACATTAATAAATCAGCATTAAAATAAAATTATCTTATCAATATTTTACTTACAATTCTGAATCATAATTCCAACAATACATAAAAAACCACATCACAAACCAAAACCACTGTTAACCTTATTTTTGTCGCAACCTTTTCAGCTTTTTTCACCTTTTTTCACCGGAGACTTGTTGGACTTAGGCTGCTTTGTAACTGGATGGTTTCTTCACATGAGAGACTCCGATTTCTTTGCAGGCTTAAAAGCAGCAATACCAGTTTTCTTCACCTACTCCACTTTCTTCTTAGCAATTAGGATCTTAGAAACCTTTAGTTTTTATTAATAGCGTCCGATAACTTGTACGAAGCCTGAACCTTGAAGAGCTTTCCTTTTGTAGCAGATTACTTCAATTCCTAGTATCTTACTGATATTCGTTGGCGAAGTGCCATCCGCTTCTCCTCAATATATTTACTAATTGCGTAAGGGCTTGAATCTCCTTTCTCCTTTAATGCTAGCAAAGCGTCATTGATCATTTCAACATTTCAAACCAAAATTCAGTTAGTAAATCATTAAATAAAACATATATAATTTCAACCAAATTATGATTTTAAACTTAATTTTACATATACAATCATAAAAAAATTACGGACCCACAATCGAATAGATACGAACCCAACAACTCACCACAGTCTAGTCCAAAAAAGCTAGCAATCAATCTAGTATACATTAGCTATTGCTATGTTTTGTTGTAGAAATCGATAGACTATAATATATATACTAGGGTGAAGTACAAGAATAACCAATTTCTATATAAAATAAAAAAAGAATTATTGGTGCAGAATTTTGGTTAATTTTATCCTTTATGATACCCAACCGACACTATACATGAGATACCCAACTATTAATGGAATATCCCTTATATGAAATATCCAACTACCAGTAAAGTATCTTATATATTTTTGGATACCCAATTGTCAGTGAAGTATTTAATGGGCTAAAATTGGCCATTTTTTACGGAATGTTTATTTTGATTAATTTAAAAAAATGGTTATTTCTGTCATTTTTTCTACATACTACCTTGGTTGAAACTGAAAAAAATAATATAATAGGATAAACACTACTCCTCCAGTATTATCATAGATATATACATCTTGTGCTTTACATGATAATAAAATGATCTCTTATAAAGCATAAATAGTTTGTATTAGTTTGGTAATACGATATAAGTAGAAACTTGCTAACCTCCCAACCACTTTAGTGTTGAAAAAGTATGACTTTGGGGTTATATTTTATTATAAAAGTTGTAATTATAATATATTTAATACTTATAAAATCGTAATACTTTTTCTAATCGATACGGGATGTTACAATAATAATTAAATAAAAAATAATCACAACCTTTTCTTTCACTTTGCTAATAAGGTACTTTTTGATAATAAAAATTACATAAATAATGAATATAAAAAGATATATTAAATTCAGCTTAATATTTATAATATTTACGCATACATAACTTAAATGAGATATAAAATATTTTTAATATAAATGTACGAGTAGCATTTTTGTAATTATAATTTGACTGAAAAATTATAAATTTATCATTATAATATACTATACATGTAACTCCAGTTAGCAAATACAATAGGAATTTTTCTCTATTTATTTAGGGAATGAACTATATGTATTTGGAGTTACTCCAAGTAGCCCAAAATTGTAATTAAAAAAGTGTGTCTTATAAAAATATGGGCAAAAACTAGAAAGATGCATTTCGTGTCTCTATTTATTCTCAAATTAAGAAATGCGTCGTGGAAAAAAATATGACCGGATAATAGACTACTAATAAAAATAATAGAGAAATGTCCTAGGAATATCTTTTGTATCCATCATCGCCATGAAGAATTAATCATAAATTACTAGTTTCAGAATTTTGGCTAATAACCTTGGGATACACAATCGACAATATACATGAGATACCCAACTGTCAATAAAATATCGTATATATGAAACATCCAACTACTAGTAATGTATCTTATATAAATTGTGATACCCATTTTGTTGGTGAAGTATCCAATTGGCTAAAATTGACCACTTTTTGAAATGATTATTTGATTAATTTAATAATGGTTATTTTTTATTATTTTTATACATAACTGTGTGTTGAAACTAAAAAATAATGTAAGAGGCTAAACATGACTCCTGTATTATATAGATATACATCTTGTGGCTTATATGACAAAATGATCTCTTATAAAGAGCACAACAATTTGTATTAGTTTGATAATATAATATAAGTATGTTACCTTTAAGAGGGTTTTGTGCCATTAATGGTTTGTTAGTGTAACTTTTATGGGTGACTTATTAGTCGCATAATTTTGGCTTTTTAGAGGCAATCGTGTGTCAATTTATTGGCTTTTTGTGTCTAACTAAAAATTTTCTTTGGTTAGATATAATATTTTTTATTCTAAAATATTACTCCTTATTTGTTTTGTTCTCATTTTCAGGATGTTTGAAAAAACATAAATGAGTGTTTTATTATAAGACTCTAAAATGATTAGCTACAAGAGTACAAGATAATTTTGCTCCAATTTTGATGATATGGTGCACTTCTAGATAATGGGAAGGGTTTCAAATTTTAAAGCACAACCATATAGCCAAGGATTTCAGAGTACAATGCAACTTAACTACAAATTTTGATGACACGAGCAATTTTTACCTCTAGCGGAAGACACTAGTTTTATTAGCCTTGTGTAGAATGTAATTTGATCTGGGAACTCTTTTTACTCCTTCATCTTTTTTTCTATTGATTTTTATTCTTGGAGGTTTTAACGAGGCCTTTTTGCGGGTTTGAATACTTCAGATATTAAGGTTTTATTATCTAAGATTTCGGGTACATCTATGCATGACCTTCGGTAAGATGATAAACACTTTTGAATGAAAAGATATGCTCTATCTTCGTTAATTATATTCTGAATACAATTTATCAATGAATTCATTGATTACTGACAAAAGAAAAATGAAATTTGCTTACCTCCCAACCACTTTATTGTTGAGAAGCTATGACTTTGGCATTGTAGTTTACTAGTAAGAGTTGTACTTATAATGTATTTAATGTAAGAGTGGCATTTTTATAATTTCAAACTTTGATTGAAAAACTATAAATCTACCATTATGATACACTATAGTAACTCCGGTGAGTAAATACAATAGACATTTTCCTCTACTAAATTTAGTGAAAGAATTATATGCATTTGGAGTTACTCCGAGTGTGCAAAATTGTAATTGTAAATGTGTGTCTTATAAAAAAAACCCCCTCGAAGTGTTCGACTTCTAAATTTTGGCCAAACACGTTTTCATAGTAAAATGGGTATTTGGCAGTTTGTTTAAATGGCTCATCAAAAACAAGTGGCATGGCAAAGTTGGAGTTTGATGCTATGATTTCGCCATTTATAAGTTGGGATTAGTCCAAAACAAAATGATTGCAAGGTGAAGCTATGGGCTTGTTTTTCATATAGCAATTGCTTATGGTAAAGTCATTTAAACTAGTAATAAAGCACAACCATGGCACCAGGATAATAATAATTCAGAAAAAGATGCAAATTTCACTACAAGAAAAAAGGCTAAATTCGATCGCGTGCGGTCGAATTTAACTTAGTTCGGCCAATTTTGAATCGGTTGTAATAAAGGGAGTCGAATTTAGGAGTTCCTTCATATTTAACTAAATTCGACCGGCTAATTACGTTAAATTTGACCTTATCCGGTCAAAAATAAAAATTCTAAATTTAACTGATTTCGGTTGAATTAATTAAAACTATTTTTTTAAAAAAATCTCATCGGAAACTGAAAAATTTCCAGAACCGGTGAGTTTGCTAAAATTCTGAGCATATTCCGATAACCCAATTCAACTCAAAACTTATTTCATTATAATCTATCTTTGTACATCAGTCATTTAATTTTCAAACATTATAAATAACCGTATCATATCAAACAATCTCTCTCTATCTCTGCACAAGCCCTTTCACCAGCAAACATTACAAATAACCTCAGCACATCAACAGACTCTCAATCTCTCTCTCCGCAAGTCATTTAACTTACAAAAACTATAACTAACACAAACACTATAACTAACACAGCTGGTATAGACTAAAAATTCCAATACAAACAAGTCTATTCATAACTTAATTCAATTCGAATTAAGATATAATTTGTGCAACATCTTGAACAAACTCTTAAAAAATTCAAACAATAATTAAAACAGAGCAAATAACAAAATTCAACAAAAGGGTTGTTTCTCAACTTGTCCCCCAATCTTCTTAGCACAACTCATAAACCTACCTACATACTGCTCCATAAACTCCTCAACGCAATCACTAACGGATCAATCACCACCGTCGCCGCCGCATCTCCGCCTCCTCCGCCCGAACTTCCAACGAGCAACTCCAGCCTCACCCTACCTCTCTCGCACACACTCCCCACCCCTACCTCTCGCAAACCCTCCTCTTCTTTTTACAGATTCAATTCATTCTCCGCACTTCATCTTCTTCATCTTCTCGTCATTTTTAATCAATCTCTTGCTCTTCTTCATCATCTCTGCATTGGATTTCGACTCCATAGCTTTCAGTCAAAAGCCAATCTGATGATAGTATATGAGAATATAAGATGAATGTGAGAGGAGGAGGGGATGGTGAATGTGGGGAAGTCGAAATAGGAGGACAGAGAAAATTGTAAATCGAAGATGAGGCGGGCCACATCAATTGGTTCTGTTTGTGATGGTTTTAGATATAAATGATAAATGGCTAAGGTTTGTGATAATGGGCTGGGCTTTGATTTAATTAAGCCCTTGTTAATTATATTTGTTTTAATTATTATGATTTAGATCTTATTTTTGTGTAAATTAATTTAATATTATTATTTTATGCTAGAACTAAAATTTTACAAAATCTTATTTTAACAATACATCATTTTAAGAAAAAAAGAATGAATCATGATTTTGGCTGATTTTATCATAAATTCCACCGATGTTAATGTGTAGTGAAATTTAGTATAAAGTTTAATTATATCTTATTGGTGAAAATAATCAAGGTCTGATGATTAAAAAATATTTAAAAAGTTCATATATTATTTTTTGAATTCATTTTAATATCCGTTACGGTGGGACTTTTAATATTTATTTGAATATAAGGAACATTCTAGGTTTGGAAATCCCTAAATTCGATTTTGTAAACGTAATTTAAATTTAATTATATATATATTAGTGATATACCAACATTTCATATCAAAATAATTTAATTTGGTTTTCCATTTTAAGAGTGATGCATCAGTTTGGCTAGTACGACTAACTAGTGTTTGTCATAAATTGGTGTTTTTTTTAAATTTATCAATCCAAACGTATGGATGTCAATATATATATATATATTAGTGATATAACCAAAGTTTCATATCAAAATAATTTTATTTGGTTTAATATTTTAAAAGTCAAACATCAGTTTGACTAGTACAAATACATAGTGTTTAGTCCTGAATTGGTATTTCGATTTTTTTAAAAATATTTATCATCGATCCAACCTTATGGATTTCGATAGATATACATATTAGTGATATAAACAAAGTTCCAGATCAAAATAATTTTATTTGGTTTTACATTTTAAAAGTCAAATATCAGTTTGACTAGTACAACTACATAGTGTTTAATCCTAAATTGGTGTTTTAATTTTAAAAAAAAATACATTTCATCGATCCAACCATATGAATATAAATAGATATATAAATTAGTGATATAACGAAAATTTCAGATCAAAATAATTTTATTGTGTTTTCCATTTTAAAAGTCGATCATCAGCTAGTACAACCAAATAATGTTTAGTCCTCAATTGGTGTTTTGATTTTTTTATAAATATTATACATCGATCCAACCGTTCTAATGTCAATATATATATATATATATATATTAGTGATATAACGAAAATTTCAGATGAAAACAATTTTATTTGATTTGCCATTTTAACAGTCAAACATCAGTTTGACTAGTACAACTACCTAGTATTTGGGTTGCGCTTTGCTTTTTTCTAATTTTATGTATCACAAAATTATTTTGGCCCACTAACTATTAATAAAGTAAAACATGTTGCCTCAGTCCAACATAATTATTTTTTCAAGAACTAAAATTTAATATTTGGATAAATTGTATTCTCTCTCATTCACATATTTTTCTTTATATATTTACTAAACTTTAAATAATTAAAAAAAATCAAATATAGTATGAAAAAATAAACTAAGTAAATATAATAATATATAAACATGTGATATAGTTTAGATAAGACATAGAGATAAAAAGTCAAATACCAGTTTGACTAGTACAACTACTAGTCTTGAATTGGTGTTTTGATTTTTTTAAAAAATTTGGTCGAATTTAGGGGCTAAATTCGACCAATTTAATTTCGACCGTTTTCAGTTAAAATTGGTTGTAAATACGACCATTTAAATACGACCATTTGAATTCGACCGAGTCCGGTTGAATTTAGGCGTGTCCAAAGGATTCGACCATCCGCGGTCGAATTTAACGCCGTTCGAATTTAAATCAGTTGTATTTAACCTTATTTTTTGTATTGTTTATAACAAATACTAAACACCAAGAAAGTATCGAAAAAAACAGAAAATTAATATGGTTCTTAAAACTTTAAATATATATTGATTCCACTATATTTTGCTTCACAATCCAACCAATATCAAAATGTAAAACATTTTACAATCTTATTAACCTATACAAACTACTCTAGCCCTACTCAAGCTCCGGCCTTCTTTGCTTTCCTAACAGGAGAAGGAGCAACAACAGCAGCATCAACAGCCTTCTTCGCGTTCTTAGCAACAGCTGCTTTCTTCGGCTTAGCAGCACCAGCCTTCACAGCACGTACCATCTTTCACAGTACCAGCCTTCACTGTCCGGCGGAGCAGCATCTTCATTGTTTTTTGCATGTTCACCAATTTTCATTGCACTCACAGCCTTCTTAACAGTGTCCGCTAACTTATACGAGGCCTTCACCTTGATCAGCTTTCCTTTTGCAGCAGAGTTCTTCAATTGCTGACCAAGAATCTTTCGAAAATTAGCTGGCAATGAAGACTTCTGCTTCTCCTGGATGTATTTACCGATAGCATAAGGACTCGAGCATCCTTTCTCTTTCAATGCTAATAGAGCGTCCTTGATCATCTGCAATTCAACATTTCAAACCAAAATTCAATTGATAAATCATCAAATTAAAAACATTAAAAACAAATTGATATTATAATAGAGAGAGAGAGAGATATGTCCGTTGTACCACAAAATGAGGACGAGAAACATTTTTGGCAGATTTGGGTTGCTGGTCGGAGCTTTCTTCCCCTTTGCCGTCGGTTAACAGATCTCGAGCTTAGCTAAAATTGAAAGGAAATGATATGACTGATATCATATGCCGTAAAAAGCTCAATTATGAACTAATATGATTGATTGTGCTTTTTTCATCTGGTATTTATAGTCCTAGAGGAATAATATCTTGAATTCTGATTGCTCAGTTAGAGGTCACACGGATCGCTAACTTTTGTTATGAAAATTGTGAGGACGTGGATAAATTTTAGATCGTTGATTGGAATTTTGAAGCCTGATGGTTATCAGAGATGGTTATCCTCGCAAGTGTGTATATTTATTTGGATTTTTCTTTGAAATTTTTTATTTTGAAATTTGAATATGAATGTTTCTATGATCGTAAGAAACAAATGAAATCATTTTTGCAAAAAAGTATAATTATCTTCCTCAACATAATTGATTTATTTATATGAAATTATTAAAATATTGACAACTAGGTACTGAGATTTTGAAAGAATATTAATTATAACACAAAATTATATTTTTTAAATTTTCATGTTTATTTTGTTAAATTAATTGAGAAATCATAACATTGAAAAGTTCTATAAATTATGTCAAATCGTATTTTTCCAAAATTCAAATATTATCATGTTTTCAAAATATATTTCAAATTTAAAAAGTTAGAGAAAGAAAACTATCAAGTTTATTCTTGGTATCTGATTTATTTTGCACATATCGATAGATGGCTATATTCTATTTTTAAATTAAATTTGAAATATTTTATTATTATTTTATAAGTTTTATTATATTATTACTCATTTAATATTTATGATTCTAGTAGAATTTATGTAGAGTAGATCAAAGTCGGCTTTAAATTATATCATAAAAATTCAACGAAATTTATAGTTTCATAAAATTTTCCAAAATAAATAATTTACTGAATTTTTAACTATTTTTTTCTAGA
Organism: Apium graveolens; assembly: GCF_009905375.1. Classification (NCBI taxonomy): domain Eukaryota; kingdom Viridiplantae; phylum Streptophyta; class Magnoliopsida; order Apiales; family Apiaceae; genus Apium; species Apium graveolens. The sequence goes on from NW_027418963.1 coordinate 11,756, forward strand.
TTTTGCATTAAATATTACAAGATTTCAAAATTATTTGAAATCTGAATCATATATTATTAATTTTTTAAAAATTCAAAACTAAATAACATTAAACATTATGAATCTTTTAAAAAACTTTTCAAAATACAATAGTTCAAAAATTTAAATTGCATATCCATATATTTTTGAAATTGATAATTTCACAAAATTTAGATCGAGTGCACCATGAATTAAATAAAGTATGCAAATATAATATATTGAGTAATAAAAAATAATTATAGATATTAAATTGTCAATTAAATAATGTCGTACACATTAATAAAATGATAGAATTGTGGAAGATATTACACCAAACTGATATCACCTTTTGTAAGAGACCTTGCTTACATGATTTTACATGGAATGTTTAAAGATTGGTGAGAGGATTGGCCAAGTAATACATACATGGTCATGATTTTAGTTATCTATATTAAATCATAATAACCGAAATGGAGGAATATAATATGATTCAAGAGTTATTTTTTTATTTGGTTATTAAAAGTAAAAAAAAATAGTGTTATACAAGTATTAAATTGTAATACCCATGATCTACTTATCAAATACTCTTAAAACTTAATAATGTATTTATTGCAATTAAAAATCGAAATGAATTTCAAATCTCATATGTAAAGTGTTTTGATATTATTTAACATATGTGATTTTCAAAAACTGAGAATTTGTAATTTTTTCAAACTCAGTAAACTAGAATGTACTTAACCACGAACATATATAAAATGTCTAAGATAAACATTTGACTTCCTCTATGTAACATAATAAATAATTATGCTATATGAAAAAATAATAAGTCTTATTTTAAGAAAGAGAAAAAATATATTTTATTAGTAATTCTAAAAAGTGTTATTAAAAGTTCTTAATTAGTTATACAAATTTAGTATCCCGACAATTAAGAAATGTGGAAATTTTGTCACGGGTAGGGAATGTCTTTTTAAGATAATACCTCAACATATTACCGATCACGTGCATGTGAATTTATGCCCGTTAAAGACAATTTTTAGACCACTTTATTATCATCCCATTACCATCTACCCCTATCTTTATTCACATCAAACATATACTATAATGATAACTAATCTGCTCATATTTCGTGACCAAATCTAATTTATCTCTATCAATCCCTCACCAACTTACATTTCTAAATCTCTTCATAAATAATGATTTTCGTAAAATGATAGTGGTTATAATGGTGATGGTGGATATGGTGGCAATAAAAGTGGGTTTTATGTAATTATATAATTTGAAAATCGATATAGAGTTCAATATGACTTATTCTCAAGTCCTTTTAAATTGATATTTTTATTCTAGTTATATGCTTTGACGTGCCAATTAAAATAGTCGATTTAATATATGCATGCATAATATAAATATTAATTAAACATATGCTATCAATTTTTTTTTATAAATCGAATCATAGTCGATACATATCTCGATCATATGTATTATATATATATTTTAGTTACTAATATATACAAAAGTATTTGATAATCTTATATAAACTAAATCGTAATTTGTAATATGATTCCTATCTTCGTTCACATCAAACATGTATTATAATCTTTCGTGTAGTTTTGATAACTAATTAGCTCATTTTTTCTCTATTCAATTAAATCTAATTTATCACTATCAACCCCTCATCGACTTACATTTATAAATCTCTGCCTAATTAATTATTTTCGTAAAATGATAGAGGTTATAATGGTGATGGTGGATATGCTTGCCGTAAAAGTGGGGTTTTTATGTAATTATATAATTTAAAAATCGATATAGTGTTCAATAAAATATATTTTTAAGTCTTTTTAAATTGATGTTTTTATTCTAGTTATATATTTTGACTTCCAATGGAAATAGTCGATTTAATATATGCATGTGTAATATAGATATTAACTAAATATATGCTATTAATTTTTTTGTATAAATCGAATCCTAATAGGTACATGTCGCGATCATATGTATTATATATAATTTAGTTACTAATATATACAAAAATATTATAGTAATCTTATATTAACTAAATCGTAATTCATAATATAAATATAGTAAACGAGGTAATGAATTAAGAAATATTATAAAATTATTTTTGTTCAGTATTTAAATCTGTTAATTTAATTTTACGGGTACATGAAAATCATATGTTCAACCCTTTTAAATATTAATATTTTAACATTAATATAAATATAGGGTCACATTATTAATTTAATAAAAGACTCAAAATTCATACTCATAGATATAACACATAATCTATATCTCATATATAAATTATTTTGGATCCTAATCGTTTAAATTAACATACAATTTTAAATATTAAAAACAGAGAAATTTTCAAACCTTTTCAGATTTTATTAATTTCAGTTTTTTTATAGGGAGTTTTATGGTGTGATGGTCAATTGAGAATGTAGTAAATGAGTTTTAAAATGGTAAAAAATTTTCTTAGTCTAAATGGTTGAACATGGCAACATGTGAAATGCCATGTCATTGGTTCGACCCCACTTAATATCAACATTTTTAATATATTTCATTACACTAAGGGTAATGAGTAATTTTGTAAATGGTATAAAGAAACCTAGCTAAGCAGTAATATATATATATGTATATGTATATATATAAATGTATATATATGTATGTATATATATGTATATGTATATATATTTATTAAATAGATAGATAGATTATATTCGATAATCGTACAAAGAAAATATAGTTAATACAATCAAAAATGAATTCTAACACCTTGAAGTGAAAATTTGCAGAAAAAAATATAACTTACTAATAAAAGAATAATACATAAATTGACAGAAAAATACAACTTATGTAAGTTTAAAAGAAAAATGTAGGAAAGCATTAATATCTCAAAAATTCACATATGTCATAAAGTTTATTTTGAGAGATTATAATCCCGGACTATTATTATTTCAAATTATTCTAAATTTGAAGGGCCATGATTGCATAGAACTAGATTCCAATCAATTTTCGATTCATTAATTATGTACTCAATTAATTACATTTCTTTCAAAATTTCATTATAGATGAATATAATTATAGGAATGTAATGCATGGGATAATAGCCTTTTAAATCCAGGATAGGATAGTTGAGGTTATAGTCTAGGAAGCAGATACTACAATCTTTCAGTCAACCTATTTTATATTTGGCAAGTGATACCATGGGATATGATATTATATTAAACAATCCTACTTCTATTAAAGATGTATGCGATATTACTACCGTAAGATAATTCCATGTTACCCTTGACATTCATGTATTCTGATAGATAATTCCCACCGATAATAAGATGTTGAGGGTTAAGTCTTGGTGGAGACAAGTGTGTGTATGAGTTCTCGCACACACTAAATAATCTAAGATAAAAATAAATTATCATTTTCTGTTTATATAACCGAGATAGAAATGCTTTGCAAATTAAATTCTACTACATTTACTTGAAAATCGTAAGTAATTCTGCTGGCCAATAAAAAGACCATTTCAGGATTCTCTAGGTCGAGTTATGCATATCAAGCTATTTATAGATATCTTATAAGTAATACAATTCCAATCTATCTAAATATAAAATGTATCTAATTTGAAGAATATCTTTATATAAGGAAGATTTTGCATCAAGGTCATCATAACATGGTTTCGAGTTGCAACTTAGTATGGTAGTTTTATAAAACACAATGTTTAGTTAAAAATCAGCAATTACGATCATCAACTTAGACAACATTCATGCTTAGTTAGAAAATATTTTAGGGGCTTATCAAGGAATGAAACTAGAAATATATTTTAGAGGGACCAAATAATATTTGGGAGATGGAATTAAATTATTTTATGTTTTTGTCAAAATTTTATAATAGAGTTTTATCAATTTAGACCGTTCGGTGGAAAAGAGGATAAAGGCCCTAGTACCTCGCCTCCCCGCTTATTATAATAGTGTCATCTTGGAAAAAAAACTCATCATCATTCCATTCTTTCAATTTCATGTTACCATTTCGAAAAAGAAAAATTAAATTGTTAGATATCAAGTTATTTATAACCTTTTAAAGACGAAGGAAACAAAAAATTTATATACGGTTCCATTATAAATTTTATAAATGAATAAGTTTTTTAATTAAAAATATTTATTTGTACGTAAGGAAAATATTGAATTGTTACCCAAAGAAAATTGATAGAGGACACATCGGAGAATTTTCGAAAATGCAATCAAGCCTTAAACTGAAAATTGATATAATGAACAAAATAATAGCCCTCTAAATCCAAGATAGTTAAGGGAATAGTTAAGGAACTACAATCTTTCGGCCAATTTTTAAATTTGGCAAGGAGCCACAATCTTTTTGCCAATCTTTTTTAAATTTGGCAAGTAATATTATAGTAAGGCACACCATTTATCATATAGCACACCATTGGATATACTCTTATATAAAATGACACCCAACAACTTTTATACATGTAGCATGGAGAAAAACATACTATTGGACATTCTCTTATATAAAACAATGGATATATACTTCTCATCGTGACAAGATGTCCATGGTTCAAGTCTCGATGAAAACAAATGTGTGCATGAATAATTTCATGTACAAATTAAAGAAGCTAAGAAACATTAATAACATAATATTATTTTCTTTGAATTAAATGAAGATTAAAATGCTTGATGAGAATTCTTCATTTTTTATTTTGAAATCGAAAGTAATTAACTCCCTATTGAAAAGACCATATCCGGTTCTGTTAGGTCAAGCTATGCATGATATCCTCTTTTCCAAGAAACTAAAATCTTATCAATAATTAAATATTTAAACATACGTTAATTAAATCCGAGTGTGCATTATCCACTCGCAAAATACAATCAACTATCGAATGAGTAAGTCTTGCTAAATAGTAAACTACTTGATTCACAGAGTGTTTTACAAAGTTTAATGACACCTTACGTTCTTTTAACTCCATCAAGACCTCCTTACACTCATGTACGTCGGGATTCAAGGAATTTTTTAGGGGCGGGGCGGGGATGATAGAGAATTTTATAAAGATTTCGGTGATCAAGGCGGGATTGGGGATGAGTGTTTCCTCGCCCCGATCCCCGACCCCGATTGTGTATATAAATAAATAATATATATTACTAATTAATTATTAAAAATAGATAAATTTTATAATATTATTTAAATTTAAAATAATCTATAATTTATTGATCAATATTTTATTTTACATTATAATATAATATAATATATTTTTATAATTTAAAATTTGCCGTTTATTTGTATTATATAAAATTTTGATATAATTTGATATTAAAAATATGAGATAATATCAATATATTTACATGTGATCAATTAGTATTTTATTATTTTTTAAAAAATATAAAATATAAAATATAAAATATAAATAACATTATTATTTTTTAATGAAAAATTTAAATTCCCTGAAAAACCCGTGAGGATTCCCGTTCCCCGTTCGGGGAAGGGATCGGGGTTCAGCGCGGTTTTTGGGATCGGGATTGGGGGCGGGGACACCACTCCCCGACCTCGAAGTGCCCCCGTGCCCATTCCTACATGTATGACCAGTTGAAATCTGTTTTTACTACCACGCTACTCCACTGTTTTTTTATCCAACTCAAGGCTTACAAGGCTTTCCTGATGCCTTTTTCTGTGGCCACTTCCGTGGCCACTTATGATAAAATGTTGTCTTGCTTGCATCATTCTATAGCCTCAATCAGTCCACTTACATAATCTCGAGCCACTCTAGAAAAACTAAAATAATAAGAAGCTGCAAATAGTGTCGTGTCAGTATTTAGTTTAATCGTATTTTCATCTGGTACGGTCTAATGCTACGCACCATCCACTGGTGTCATGAACCAAAGAGATGTGTCAAAGGTTTTATCTTGAGCATTTTTCCATTGATTGAAGAGAGGTTTTGCTGAATTGACCAATTCTACAGCTTCCGATCACTACAAGAAACACGGCTAAATACAACCGGTCCAAAACCAGCCGTATCTAAATACGACCGGTTTTGGACCTAGTCGTACATATGGGAGTGATATTTAGTATTCGGTTGTATTTAGTCTAAATACGACCGTCTAAATACAACTGGTTAAATACGACCGTTAAATTTGATCGGTCAAATTCAATCGATGTCGGTCCAAATTGATTTTTCACTTAAAATTTGAAAATCCCACCAAAATAATTAAAATGTTTGAAATATTTTAAAAAGCCCGCCCAATTATTAAACTCGACCGTATCTTGTCAAACATAAGATATTAAATTCAAGCCCATCCAGACGAATAAACAAACACCGGTTTATTAAAAAAATCTTGCCGGAATCGGAAAAATTCCAGATTCCGGCAAGCTTCAAAAATCCGGCTAAAATAGACCTAGACTCATGACTTTTGAGAAGCGAAGCGAGAGCATGAAGAACTATAATCTGATACTATTGAAATAATTGACTGAATGACACCGTGAATTATGAAACCTTTAGGACCGATAAACTCACTGCAAGTACTATTTCCCAACGCCGGCCAACCAGATCGTTAGCGCCATTCTAATTCAGCAAAAAAAAATTATCACAATCCGGAAAACACAACACCAAAGGCACCTCTCCTAAAAACATTACTTAGCTTGTTGAAAGAAATCTTAGTAATAAGTCGATGAGTCAAATTGTAAAACATCAACATCCTCAAAACACATAACAATAATCGCACAAAATCAAATTGGAAAAAAACCATCCAAATATCCATATATAAGCATACAACTAAATTAAAAAAACTACATCAATCACCAAACTGAACAGTCTCATCAAAACACAAAAGCCAATAATCGATCCATATACCATTTCAAATTCATAAGGAGAGTAAAAGAGGCTGCCTTCAATTGCACTCGCATACGTATAATTCATATATACATCAACATTATATATCAAATAAATAACCAAAAATCAAATAAAAAAATATGGCTAAAAGTGTTGCTGAACGTGCTCAAGGAAAAGCAAAGTCTTTTCTCATACAAGATGTGTCAAAAAAATAGCATCAATCATCTTTGCCCATAGTTAGTGTATATATAATAAGAATAGGCTCAACCAGAGAGAAAGAGAGAAAGGGAGATAGAGGAGAGAGAGAGAAGAGAGAGAAAAGCTGCTGCTAAATTAGGGTTTTGAGACAGAGAATATGTAGCCTTTTGAATGGGCTTGATTTACAAATTATTAATGCTTTCCCAGCTTGTCCATATAGGCCCTGACCCATTAAACATATAATTTACTCCTCATCGAATTGATTTTTTTTAAATAAATTGAATTGATTGTAATATATAATTCCTTTTTTAATTTTAGGACATAAATATAATAATTAATTAAATTTTTATTTAAAAAATAATATAATATATAAATATATCTTAACAACTTAATTTTAATTAAAATATGAAATTATGATTTTGGTAAATTTTATCATAAATTTTCTCAGTTTGACTAGTACAACTATTAGAATTGGTATTTTGATTTTTTTAAAAAATATTTTTCGATTTAACTGAATGGATGTGTATTTATATTTATATATATTACTGATATAACCAATTTTACATACTAAAATAATTTTATTTGATTTGTCATTTTAACAGTGAAGTTTTAATTTGACTAGTACAACTAACTAGTGTTTATTCCAGAATTGGTGTTTTCGATTTTTCTTCAAATATTTTTCAACGATCCAACCATATGAATGTCAAAAGATATATATATATATATATATATTTCAACAATCCACCCGTACAGATGTCAATTTATATATATAATAGTGATATAACCAAAATTTTATATCAAAATATTTTGATTTGGTTTACCATTTTAATAGTCAAGCTTGAGTTTGACTAGTAAAGCAAACTAGTGTTTATTCTAGAAATGGTGTTTCGATTTTTAAAAAATTATTTTTTAACAATCCAACCGTATGGATGTCAATTTATATGTATTAGTAATATAACCAAAATTTTATATCAAAATAATTTTATTTGGTTTGCCATTTTAATAGTCAAACTTGAGTTTGACTCGTACAACAAATTAGTGTTTATTCCAGAAAATGGTATTTCGATTTAAAAAAAAAAATTTCAACGATCCAATCGTATGGATGTCAATTTATATATATATATATATATATATTAGTGATATAACTAAAATTTCAAATCAAAATAATTTTATTTGGTTTGCCATGTTAATAGTCACGCTTCAATTTGACTAGTATAACTAATTTGATGTTTATTCCAGAATTGGTGTTTCGCTTTTTTTTAAAAAATATTTTTCAATGATCCAACCATATGGATGTTAATAGATATATATATGAGTGATATAACCAAAATTGTACATCAAAATAATTTAATTTAGTTTGCCGTTTTAACAGTCAATTTCAGTTTGACTAGTACAACTAACTAGTGTTTATTCCAGAATTGGTGTTTCGATATTTTTTAAAATATTTTTCATTGATCCAACCATATGAATGTCAATAGATATATATATGAGTGATATAACCAAAATTTTATATCAAAATAATATTTTTGGTTTGCCATTTTAACAGTCAATTTCAGTTTGACTAGTCCAACTAACTAGTGTTTATTCCAGAATTGGTGTTTCAATATTTTTTAAAATATTTTTCAATGATCCAACCGTATGGATGTCAATAGATATATATGAGTGATATAACCAAAATTTTATATCAAAATATTTTTATTTGGTTTGCCATTTTAACAGTTAAGCTTCGGTTTGACTAATACAGCTAACTAGTGTTTATTCCAAAATTGGTGTTTCAATTTTTTAAAATATTTTTTAAAGATCCAAAAGTATGGATGTCAATTGATATATATATATATTAGTGATGTAACCATAAGTTAATATCAAAATAATTTTTTTGGTTTGTCATTTTAACAGTCAAGCTTCTGTTTAACTAGTACAAATAATTGGTGTTTATTCCGGAATTGGTGTTTCGATTTTTTTAAAAATATTTTTCTACAATCCAAAGGTATGGATGTCAATAGATATATATGAGTGATATAACCAAAATTTTATATCAAAATAATTTTATTTGGTTTGCCATTTTAACAGTCAATTTCAGTTTGACTAGTACAACTAACTAGTGTTTATTCCAGAATTGGCGTTTCAATATTTTTTAAAATATTTTTCAATGATCCAACTGTATGGATGTCAATAAATATATATATTGGTGATATAACCAAAATTTCATATCAAAATAAATTTATTTGGTTTGTCATTTTAACAGTCAAGCTTTAGTATAACTAGTACAACTAACTGCTGTTTATTCCAGAATTGGTGTTTAGATTTTTTTAAAAATATTTTTCAAAGACCCAACCATATGGATGTCGATATATATATATATATATATATATATATATATATGAGTGATATAACCAAAATTTAACATCAAAATAATTTTATTTGGCTTGTCATTTTAAAAGTCAAGTTTCAGTTTAACTAGTACAACTAACTAGTGTTTAATCCTGAATTGGTGTTTCGATTTTTTTAAAAATATTTTACAACGATCCAAGCGTATGGATGTCAAAAGATATATATATATATATATATATTAGTGATATAATTAAAATTTTTCATCAAAATAATTTTATTTGGTTTGTCATTTTAAAAGTCAAGCTTCAGTTTGACTAATACAACTAACTATTGTTGATTCCAAAATTGGTGTTTGATTTTTTTTTTAAATATTTTTCAACGATCCAACCGTATGGATGTCAATAGATATATAAATTAGCACTATAACCAAAATTTCACATCAAAATAATTTTATTTGGTTTGTCATTTTAATAATCAAGTTTCAGTTTTACTAATATAGCTAACTAGTTATTATTCCAAAATTTAAGTTTTGATTTTTTAAAATTTTGTTTTTTATTTTTTTTGTTTACTAAATTCAATCGCTTGCAATCAATTTATTTATTTCAACTGATTTTTATTTATTTTATATTTGGTTATTTTTTTGCCATTTGAGTAAATTCAAACAAAAAAAAGGGGGAAAATATCCCTCCATTAGGTAAGGCTAAATTTGACCGCTAGAAATTGAATCTAGGAGCGTAAAATAATTTAATTGGAGGGAAAATTCCCTTCATTTTTTGACAAGACTAAATTCGACCGCACAAAAATACTGGTTGAATTTATTACTAAATTCAACCGCAATGTTTCAACCGAATTTAAATTCGACCGCTGGCGATTGAATTTAGCCATGCCTAGTCAAACATTCAGGTTGACCATAAATTCGACCGGATTCAGTCGAATTTAGACTGGTTGAATTTATGCAGTTGTATTTAGGTTTATATTCTTGTAGTGAATACTCATTGTTTCTGTACTTTCCAAGTCAACCAACACAACAATGATATCATACTTAAATCATCGCCTTAGTACTGTTGAGAAAAAACCCAAAGCAAACCAATATGAGAACATTCCACATAGAGGTGTGCATGGTTCGTCGTCTTGGTTTTTACTAAAAATCGTTATCAAACCATGTAAGTCGGTTCGATTTCTAGTTATTAACCGTAATTAAACCACTCTATTCAGTTATTTTCGGTTCGGTTAACCGTTTATCTGTTACGGTTTTTTAGTTTTTACTTTTTTAAAATTTATTTGTTTAATACAATGCTGAAAAAATTATAAATGCCATTTTACCTTTTGAGATTTCATTTAAAAACAAAAATGAATATTACTAAATATTACGTAGCCGGTTAACCCCATCTTTGATGGTATATAAGTGCTATTGCATTATTACATAAATAATTACCATTGTAAAAGTAACCTCCTAGGAGATTCACAATTGATAGGTCCATATTTAGCATTTTTTTATTACCTATTTTATTAATAAATAAATTATTTTATTTAGTTTTGTAGAAAAATTAATAAAATCTGAATTTGAGCTGTAAAAGGTGCAAATAAGGAAGGAGGTTGACTATTCTTGAAGTCAAAGGAATTGGAGGAAATATGGAATACATGCTGGAGAAGAAAAATGAAAAGAAGGAAATATATCCTAAGCAGGATTTGATATTTCAAGACCCAAGCCCTCATATTTTCCTTATATATATGTATCTTTTCTTGTATTTTACACTCCCAACACCTAGAACATTAATTTAGAGCTAGAATTTTGTTAGTTTTTTGTTTTACTTATCTTTTTATCACGTGTAGCTAAATTTGTTCCCTAGGATGAAGATAAAGTTAAATTAATTGCTTTGATATCTTCTCGTTCCTATTAATTAACTCTCATGAAATTTTGATGGGTCATTGTTACATAACAAGTTTCATAGTATATGCTTGTCTCGTTAATTGATATACATTATTTTTGTAAAGAAAAGATAATTGACTTTAGGGATTGTTGATGTTAATTGTGATTGATTAATGGATTCAAATTCCGAGGTTTTCCATAATATTTGATTTATTTGCTAATTAAGTTAATTGGAACTCCTCCCAAATCTTATTGTCTAGTTTACCTGATTTAAATTGTTAGGATTTTGAAAATTTATAGTCTCTGTGGATCGATATGTGATTGCTACAACTAAACACTGTGGACTTGCAGTTATTATATTTTTTACAAATCAACAATCATGGACTAATCTAGCACCGAAATGAAATTCTACTAATTTAGAGTAACTAAAACAAAACTTTAATAGACCACATACATGATGTTTATTGAGGGATATATATTACTATTAGTACTACTGCAGCTCTGCAAATGCCTTAATAGTATTAGCATTTTTAAACCAAAGATTCATGGTCTATACACTATGAACTATCATATCCAGAACTTTTTTCAAATTCTAATATAACAGTGGTATAAGTTTGATATACTCATATATAAAATAAATAAATACATGTATAATGTATTTTAATAATTTTAAAATTAATATAAGCGGTTTGGTTTTTCGGTTCGGGTACAGGGGTAAAACCGTAATGGTATCAAACCGTTCCATCGGTTCGGCTCAGTTACAATTTTTTTTTGATTTTTGTGAGTTTCGATTTTATTCATTTTGGGTTTTCAGTTTTTTTATTCGGTTTCAGTTTTTTGATTTTTTTGCTTACCCTTAATTCCACAATTCTACACTATTTATCACTTTCCTTAAAATGTTATAGTTGTCCCCGTATATCTAGTACTTCCTTTTATATGGGTATCTATCAATACACACCAAAACAATGCATTTATTTAATATTAAGAATATAACTTTACATATGAAAGATGTACGGTAAGTGAATCAAACTAAGGGAGAAAAATATTTTTAAGAGTATATCAGACGTTAAGTGAACTACTTGCAACTTAAAGTTTTCTACAAACATATATGGCTATATGCTCATGTTCTAGACACCTTTATCAATTTCCTACTCCTTAAAACGATAATGGAGTATTAGATATATATGATTATATACACAAACAAGTTAGTAGCAGATCCCTGGGTTTTTTTATTAATCAAATCTAATAATATTTGATTTTAATATGTGGGAAAAAACTAGAAAGATGCATTTCCTATTTCCATTTATGCTCAAATTAGGTAATTTGCCCGTGGTAAAAGAACATGACCGATTAATAGACTACTAATATAAATAATGGAGAAATGTCCTGGGAATATCTTTCGTATCCATGATCGCAATGAAGAATTAATCATAAATTTTCTCGGTCCAAAAGCTTTCATGTTAACGGGATATCAAGAAAGTCCATTTGAAAAGTCCCCATTGATATAAGCTAACACTTATATTCTCAATAGAGTTGTTGTTACGTGTTTAGATTAAGATACCGTTAAACACCAAATAAGAATGCATATAATTGTTTTTCAAGATAAGAGATATACAAGAACTAAGCACTTAAAATCTCAACAAGAACTATAAATAAAACATGATCATGTCGCATCAAATCTAATTTGAGCATATAACATCTTTCTATAGTAAGTACAATACTGGAATAAGGCTAGGCTACATGGTGAAAGGGAAACTTTGAATTCTCTGTCAAGTTTGAAATAGATAAAAAAGATTGTGAAGTCACAAGTTATGGTTGTATAAATTGTGTCATGCCCACCAGGCCAGGACCATATCTTCTTTATCATATAACTTGCTTACCAAGAAGGATGTGGTTATTTAATACTAAGAATATTTCTTCAGATAAAGAAGAACTTTTTTTTACCATATATAAACATATATTCAGCAAGTCAATCATAAAAAGAGAAGTATGTGTTAGGAGCTTATCACATATTTAGTGGTTTTTACAAAAAAATTATAATTTTGGGTGTTATAGTCGTTTAATATTGTACGAGAGCTAAGGAATTTTAATTGTACATACTTATATTTTGGATACCTTTATCTATTTCTTATTCTTAGACACTTAGTAGAATCTAAGGAATTTTACATCAAAATATGGACCAAAACTAGAAAGATACATTTAACTTCAATCCCATTTCTATTTGTGATAAAACTTGGCAATATGCTAGTGATAGAAAACATGACATGAAATACTAATCAATCACAATGGAGGAATGTATTATTTCACCACTAATTTGCTTCAAGCCATCCATGACAAAATATAAAACATTCCACAACCTTATATATAGCTTCTACCATACTGATCATCAACATAAAAAAACGCATTTCAAAATAAACATTGGTTTATACATCATGTTATTTTCAATACAAGAGGGAAAATGATATAATATTTGGTGCAAACTTATAACTTTATTCATCACAATTCTCATTATATAAAGATTTATATAGACAAACTTACTTGACTAGTATCACATGAATAACCTAATCAATTATTAATATTTCTACATTAATAAATCAGCATTAAAATAAAATTATCTTATCAATATTTTACTTACAATTCTGAATCATAATTCCAACAATACATAAAAAACCACATCACAAACCAAAACCACTGTTAACCTTATTTTTGTCGCAACCTTTTCAGCTTTTTTCACCTTTTTTCACCGGAGACTTGTTGGACTTAGGCTGCTTTGTAACTGGATGGTTTCTTCACATGAGAGACTCCGATTTCTTTGCAGGCTTAAAAGCAGCAATACCAGTTTTCTTCACCTACTCCACTTTCTTCTTAGCAATTAGGATCTTAGAAACCTTTAGTTTATTTATTAATAGCGTCTGATAACTTGTACGAAGCCTGAACCTTGAAGAGCTTTCTTTTGTAGCAGATTACTTCAATTCCTAGTATCTTACTGATATTCGTTGGCGAAGTGCCATCCGCTTCTCCTCAATATATTTACTAATTGCGTAAGGGCTTGAATCTCCTTTCTCCTTTAATGCTAGCAAAGCGTCATTGATCATTTCAATATTTCAAACCAAAATTCAGTTAGTAAATCATTAAATAAAACATATATAATTTCAACCAAATTATGATTTTAAACTTAATTTTACATATACAATCATAAAAAAATTACGGACCCACAATCGAATAGATACCGAACCCAACAACTCACCACAGTCTAGTCCAAAAAAGCTAGCAATCAATCTAGTATACATTAGCTATTGCTATGTTTTGTTGTAGAAATCGATAGACTATAATATAGTATATACTAGGGTGAAGTACAAGAATAACCAATTTCTATATAAAATAAAAAAAGAATTATTGGTGCAGAATTTTGGTTAATTTTATCCTTTATGATACCCAACCGACACTATACATGAGATACCCAACTATTAATGGAATATCCCTTATATGAAATATCCAACTACCAGTAAAGTATCTTATATATTTTTGGATACCCAATTGTCAGTGAAGTATTTAATGGGCTAAAATTGGCCATTTTTTACGGAATGTTTATTTTGATTAATTTAAAAAAATGGTTATTTCTGTCATTTTTTCTACATACTACCTTGGTTGAAACTGAAAAAAATAATATAATAGGATAAACACTACTCCTCCAGTATTATCATAGATATATACATCTTGTGCTTTACATGATAATAAAATGATCTCTTATAAAAGCATAAATAGTTTGTATTAGTTTGGTAATACGATATAAGTAGAAACTTGCTAACCTCCCAACCACTTTAGTGTTGAAAAAGTATGACTTTGGGGTTATATTTTATTATAAAAGTTGTAATTATAATATATTTAATACTTATAAAATCGTAATACTTTTTCTAATCGATACGGGATGTTACAATAATAATTAAATAAAAAATAATCACAACCTTTTCTTTCACTTTGCTAATAAGGTACTTTTTGATAATAAAAATTACATAAATAATGAATATAAAAAGATATATTAAATTCAGCTTAATATTTATAATATTTACGCATACATAACTTAAATGAGATATAAAATATTTTTAATATAAATGTACGAGTAGCATTTTTGTAATTATATAATTTGACTGAAAAATTATAAATTTATCATTATAATATACTATATACATGTAACTCCAGTTAGCAAATACAATAGGAATTTTTCTCTATTTATTTAGGGAATGAACTATATGTATTTGGAGTTACTCCAAGTAGCCCAAAATTGTAATTAAAAAAGTGTGTCTTATAAAAATATGGGCAAAAACTAGAAAGATGCATTTCGTGTCTCTATTTATTCTCAAATTAAGAAATGCGTCGTGGAAAAAAATATGACCGGATAATAGACTACTAATAAAAATAATAGAGAAATGTCCTAGGAATATCTTTTGTATCCATCATCGCCATGAAGAATTAATCATAAATTACTAGTTTCAGAATTTTGGCTAATAACCTTAGGGATACACAATCGACAATATACATGAGATACCCAACTGTCAATAAAATATCGTATATATGAAACATCCAACTACTAGTAATGTATCTTATATAAATTGTGATACCCATTTTGTTGGTGAAGTATCCAATTGGCTAAAAATTGACCACTTTTTTGAAATGATTATTTTGATTAATTTTAATAATGGTTATTTTTATTATTTTTTATACATAACTGTGTGTTGAAACTAAAAAATAATGTAAGAGGCTAAACATGACTCCTGTATTATTATAGATATATACATCTTGTGGCTTATATGACAAAATGATCTCTTATAAAGAGCACAAACAATTTGTATTAGTTTGATAATATAATATAAGTATGTTACCTTTAAGAGGGTTTTGTGCCATTAATGGTTTGTTAGTGTAACTTTTATGGGTGACTTATTAGTCGCATAATTTTGGCTTTTTAGAGGCAATCGTGTGTCAATTTATTGGCTTTTTGTGTCTAACTAAAAATTTTCTTTGGTTAGATATAATATTTTTTATTCTAAAATATTATCCTTATTTGTTTTGTTCTCATTTTCAGGATGTTTGAAAAAACATAAATGAGTGTTTTATTATAAGACTCTAAAATGATTAGCTACAAGAGTACAAGATAATTTTGCTCCAATTTTGATGATATGGTGCACTTCTAGATAATGGGAAGGGTTTCAAATTTTAAAGCACAACCATATAGCCAAGGATTTCAGAGTACAATGCAACTTAACTACAAATTTTGATGACACGAGCAATTTTTACCTCTAGCGGAAGACACTAGTTTTATTAGCCTTGTGTAGAATGTAATTTGATCTGGGAACTCTTTTTTACTCCTTCATCTTTTTTTCTATTGATTTTTATTCTTGGAGGTTTTAACGAGGCCTTTTTGCGGGTTTGAATACTTCAGATATTAAGGTTTTATTATCTAAGATTTCGGGTACATCTATGCATGACCTTCGGTAAGATGATAAACACTTTTTGAATGAAAGATATGCTCTATCTTCGTTAATTATATTCTGAATACAATTTATCAATGAATTCATTGATTACTGACAAAAGAAAAATGAAATTTGCTTACCTCCCAACCACTTTATTGTTGAGAAGCTATGACTTTGGCATTGTAGTTTACTAGTAAGAGTTGTACTTATAATGTATTTAATGTAAGAGTGGCATTTTTATAATTTCAAACTTTGATTGAAAAACTATAAATCTACCATTATGATACACTATAGTAACTCCGGTGAGTAAATACAATAGACATTTTTCTCTACTAAATTTAGTGAAAGAATTATATGCATTTGGAGTTACTCCGAGTGTGCAAAATTGTAATTGTAAATGTGTGTCTTATAAAAAAACCCCTCGAAGTGTTCGACTTCTAAATTTTGGCCAAACACGTTTTCATAGTAAAATGGGTATTTGGCAGTTTGTTTAAATGGCTCATCAAAACAAGTGGCATGGCAAAAGTTGGAGTTTGATGCTATGATTTCGCCATTTATAAGTTGGGATTAGTCCAAAACAAAATGATTGCAAGGTGAAGCTATGGGCTTGTTTTTCATATAGCAATTGCTTATGGTAAAGTCATTTAAACTAGTAATAAAGCACAACCATGGCACCAGGATAATAATAATTCAGAAAAAGATGCAAATTTCACTACAAGAAAAAAGGCTAAATTCGATCGCGTGCGGTCGAATTTAACTTAGTTCGGCCAATTTTGAATCGGTTGTAATAAAGGGAGTCGAATTTAGGAGTTCCTTCATATTTAACTAAATTCGACCGGCTAATTACGTTAAATTTGACCTTATCCGGTCAAAAATAAAAATTCTAAATTTAACTGATTTCGGTTGAATTAATTAAAACTATTTTTTTAAAAAAATCTCATCGGAAACTGAAAAATTTCCAGAACCGGTGAGTTTGCTAAAATTCTGAGCATATTCCGATAACCCAATTCAACTCAAAACTTATTTCATTATAATCTATCTTTGTACATCAGTCATTTAATTTTCAAACATTATAAATAACCGTATCATATCAAACAATCTCTCTCTATCTCTGCACAAGCCCTTTCACCAGCAAACATTACAAAATAACCTCAGCACATCAACAGACTCTCAATCTCTCTCTCCGCAAGTCATTTAACTTACAAAAACTATAACTAACACAAACACTATAACTAACACAGCTGGTATAGACTAAAATTCCAATACAAACAAGTCTATTCATAACTTAATTCAATTCGAATTAAGATATAATTTGTGCAACATCTTGAACAAACTCTTAAAAAATTCAAACAATAATTAAAAACAGAGCAAATAACAAAATTCAACAAAAGGGTTGTTTCTCAACTTGTCCCCCAATCTTCTTAGCACAACTCATAAACCTACCTACATACTGCTCCATAAACTCCTCAACGCAATCACTAACGGATCAATCACCACCGTCGCCGCCGCATCTCCGCCTCCTCCGCCCGAACTTCCAACGAGCAACTCCAGCCTCACCTACCTCTCTCGCACACACTCCCCACCCCTACCTCTCGCAAACCCTCCTCTTCTTTTTACAGATTCAATTCATTCTCCGCACTTCATCTTCTTCATCTTCTCGTCATTTTTAATCAATCTCTTGCTCTTCTTCATCATCTCTGCATTGGATTTCGACTCCATAGCTTTCAGTCAAAAGCCAATCTGATGATAGTATATGAGAATATAAGATGAATGTGAGAGGAGGAGGGGATGGTGAATGTGGGGAAGTCGAAATAGGAGGACAGAGAAAATTGTAAATCGAAGATGAGGCGGCCACATCAATTGGTTCTGTTTGTGATGGTTTTAGATATAAATGATAAATGGCTAAGGTTTGTGATAATGGGCTGGGCTTTGATTTAATTAAGCCCTTGTTAATTATATTTGTTTTAATTATTATGATTTAGATCTTATTTTTGTGTAAATTAATTTAATATTATTATTTTATGCTAGAACTAAAATTTTACAAAATCTTATTTTAACAATACATCATTTTAAGAAAAAAAGAATGAATCATGATTTTGGCTGATTTTATCATAAATTCCACCGATGTTAATGTGTAGTGAAATTTAGTATAAAGTTTAATTATATCTTATTGGTGAAAATAATCAAGGTCTGATGATTAAAAAATATTTAAAAAGTTCATATATTATTTTTTGAATTCATTTTAATATCCGTACGGTGGGACTTTTTAATATTTATTTGAATATAAGGAACATTCTAGGTTTGGAAATCCCTAAATTCGATTTTGTAAACGTAATTTAAATTTAATTATATATATATTAGTGATATACCAACATTTCATATCAAAATAATTTAATTTGGTTTTCCATTTTAAGAGTGATGCATCAGTTTGGCTAGTACGACTAACTAGTGTTTGTCATAAATTGGTGTTTTTTTTAAATTTATCAATCCAAACGTATGGATGTCAATATATATATATATATTAGTGATATAACCAAAGTTTCATATCAAAATAATTTTATTTGGTTTAATATTTTAAAAGTCAAACATCAGTTTGACTAGTACAAATACATAGTGTTTAGTCCTGAATTGGTATTTCGATTTTTTTAAAAATATTTATCATCGATCCAACCTTATGGATTTCGATAGATATACATATTAGTGATATAAACAAAGTTCCAGATCAAAATAATTTTATTTGGTTTTACATTTTAAAAGTCAAATATCAGTTTGACTAGTACAACTACATAGTGTTTAATCCTAAATTGGTGTTTTAATTTTAAAAAAAAATACATTTCATCGATCCAACCATATGAATATAAATAGATATATAAATTAGTGATATAACGAAAATTTCAGATCAAAATAATTTTATTGTGTTTTCCATTTTAAAAGTCGATCATCAGCTAGTACAACCAAATAATGTTTAGTCCTCAATTGGTGTTTTGATTTTTTTATAAATATTATACATCGATCCAACCGTTCTAATGTCAATATATATATATATATATATATTAGTGATATAACGAAAATTTCAGATGAAAACAATTTTATTTGATTTGCCATTTTAACAGTCAAACATCAGTTTGACTAGTACAACTACCTAGTATTTGGGTTGCGCTTTGCTTTTTTCTAATTTTATGTATCACAAAATTATTTTGGCCCACTAACTATTAATAAAGTAAAACATGTTGCCTCAGTCCAACATAATTATTTTTTCAAGAACTAAAATTTAATATTTGGATAAATTGTATTCTCTCTCATTCACATATTTTTCTTTATATATTTACTAAACTTTAAATAATTAAAAAAAATCAAAATATAGTATGAAAAAATAAACTAAGTAAATATAATAATATATAAACATGTGATATAGTTTAGATAAGACATAGAGATAAAAAGTCAAATACCAGTTTGACTAGTACAACTACTAGTCTTGAATTGGTGTTTTGATTTTTTTAAAAAATTTGGTCGAATTTAGGGGCTAAATTCGACCAATTTAATTTCGACCGTTTTCAGTTAAAATTGGTTGTAAATACGACCATTTAAATACGACCATTTGAATTCGACCGAGTCCGGTTGAATTTAGGCGTGTCCAAAGGATTCGACCATCCGCGGTCGAATTTAACGCCGTTCGAATTTAAATCAGTTGTATTTAACCTTATTTTTTGTATTGTTTATAACAAATACTAAACACCAAGAAAGTATCGAAAAAAACAGAAAATTAATATGGTTCTTAAAACTTTAAATATATATTGATTCCACTATATTTTGCTTCACAATCCAACCAATATCAAAATGTAAAACATTTTACAATCTTATTAACCTATACAAACTACTCTAGCCCTACTCAAGCTCCGGCCTTCTTTGCTTTCCTAACAGGAGAAGGAGCAACAACAGCAGCATCAACAGCCTTCTTCGCGTTCTTAGCAACAGCTGCTTTCTTCGGCTTAGCAGCACCAGCCTTCACAGCACGTACCATCTTTCACAGTACCAGCCTTCACTGTCCGGCGGAGCAGCATCTTCATTGTTTTTTGCATGTTCACCAATTTTCATTGCACTCACAGCCTTCTTAACAGTGTCCGCTAACTTATACGAGGCCTTCACCTTGATCAGCTTTCCTTTTGCAGCAGAGTTCTTCAATTGCTGACCAAGAATCTTTCGAAAATTAGCTGGCAATGAAGACTTCTGCTTCTCCTGGATGTATTTACCGATAGCATAAGGACTCGAGCATCCTTTCTCTTTCAATGCTAATAGAGCGTCCTTGATCATCTGCAATTCAACATTTCAAACCAAAATTCAATTGATAAATCATCAAATTAAAAACATTAAAAACAAATTGATATTATAATAGAGAGAGAGAGAGATATGTCCGTTGTACCACAAAATGAGGACGAGAAACATTTTTGGCAGATTTGGGTTGCTGGTCGGAGCTTTCTTCCCCTTTGCCGTCGGTTAACAGATCTCGAGCTTAGCTAAAATTGAAAGGAAATGATATGACTGATATCATATGCCGTAAAAAGCTCAATTATGAACTAATATGATTGATTGTGCTTTTTTCATCTGGTATTTATAGTCCTAGAGGAATAATATCTTGAATTCTGATTGCTCAGTTAGAGGTCACACGGATCGCTAACTTTTGTTATGAAAATTGTGAGGACGTGGATAAATTTTAGATCGTTGATTGGAATTTTGAAGCCTGATGGTTATCAGAGATGGTTATCCTCGCAAGTGTGTATATTTATTTGGATTTTTCTTTGAAATTTTTTATTTTGAAATTTGAATATGAATGTTTCTATGATCGTAAGAAACAAATGAAATCATTTTTGCAAAAAAGTATAATTATCTTCCTCAACATAATTGATTTATTTATATGAAATTATTAAAATATTGACAACTAGGTACTGAGATTTTGAAAGAATATTAATTATAACACAAAATTATATTTTTTAAATTTTCATGTTTATTTTGTTAAATTAATTGAGAAATCATAACATTGAAAAGTTCTATAAATTATGTCAAATCGTATTTTTCCAAAATTCAAATATTATCATGTTTTCAAAATATATTTCAAATTTAAAAAGTTAGAGAAAGAAAACTATCAAGTTTATTCTTGGTATCTGATTTATTTTGCACATATCGATAGATGGCTATATTCTATTTTTAAATTAAATTTGAAATATTTTATTATTATTTTATAAGTTTTATTATATTATTACTCATTTAATATTTATGATTCTAGTAGAATTTATGTAGAGTAGATCAAAGTCGGCTTTAAATTATATCATAAAAATTCAACGAAATTTATAGTTTCATAAAATTTTCCAAAATAAATAATTTACTGAATTTTTAACTATTTTTTTCTAGATTTTGCATTAAATATTACAAGATTTCAAAATTATTTGAAATCTGAATCATATATTATTAATTTTTTAAAAATTCAAAACTAAATAACATTAAACATTATGAATCTTTTAAAAAACTTTTCAAAATACAATAGTTCAAAAATTTAAATTGCATATCCATATATTTTTGAAATTGATAATTTCACAAAATTTAGATCGAGTGCACCATGAATTAAATAAAGTATGCAAATATAATATATTGAGTAATAAAAAATAATTATAGATATTAAATTGTCAATTAAATAATGTCGTACACATTAATAAAATGATAGAATTGTGGAAGATATTACACCAAACTGATATCACCTTTTGTAAGAGACCTTGCTTACATGATTTTACATGGAATGTTTAAAGATTGGTGAGAGGATTGGCCAAGTAATACATACATGGTCATGATTTTAGTTATCTATATTAAATCATAATAACCGAAATGGAGGAATATAATATGATTCAAGAGTTATTTTTTTATTTGGTTATTAAAAGTAAAAAAAAATAGTGTTATACAAGTATTAAATTGTAATACCCATGATCTACTTATCAAATACTCTTAAAACTTAATAATGTATTTATTGCAATTAAAAATCGAAATGAATTTCAAATCTCATATGTAAAGTGTTTTGATATTATTTAACATATGTGATTTTCAAAAACTGAGAATTTGTAATTTTTTCAAACTCAGTAAACTAGAATGTACTTAACCACGAACATATATAAAATGTCTAAGATAAACATTTGACTTCCTCTATGTAACATAATAAATAATTATGCTATATGAAAAAATAATAAGTCTTATTTTAAGAAAGAGAAAAAATATATTTTATTAGTAATTCTAAAAAGTGTTATTAAAAGTTCTTAAATTAGTTATACAAATTTAGTATCCCGACAATTAAGAAATGTGGAAATTTTGTCACGGGTAGGGAATGTCTTTTTAAGATAATACCTCAACATATTACCGATCACGTGCATGTGAATTTATGCCCGTTAAAGACAATTTTTAGACCACTTTATTATCATCCCATTACCATCTACCCCTATCTTTATTCACATCAAACATATACTATAATGATAACTAATCTGCTCATATTTCGTGACCAAATCTAATTTATCTCTATCAATCCCTCACCAACTTACATTTCTAAATCTCTTCATAAATAATGATTTTCGTAAAATGATAGTGGTTATAATGGTGATGGTGGATATGGTGGCAATAAAAGTGGGTTTTATGTAATTATATAATTTGAAAATCGATATAGAGTTCAATATGACTTATTCTCAAGTCCTTTTAAATTGATATTTTTATTCTAGTTATATGCTTTGACGTGCCAATTAAAATAGTCGATTTAATATATGCATGCATAATATAAATATTAATTAAACATATGCTATCAATTTTTTTTTATAAATCGAATCATAGTCGATACATATCTCGATCATATGTATTATATATATATTTTAGTTACTAATATATACAAAAGTATTTGATAATCTTATATAAACTAAATCGTAATTTGTAATATGATTCCTATCTTCGTTCACATCAAACATGTATTATAATCTTTCGTGTAGTTTTGATAACTAATTAGCTCATTTTTTCTCTATTCAATTAAATCTAATTTATCACTATCAACCCCTCATCGACTTACATTTATAAATCTCTGCCTAATTAATTATTTTCGTAAAATGATAGAGGTTATAATGGTGATGGTGGATATGCTTGCCGTAAAAGTGGGGTTTTTATGTAATTATATAATTTAAAAATCGATATAGTGTTCAATAAAATATATTTTTAAGTCTTTTTAAATTGATGTTTTTATTCTAGTTATATATTTTGACTTCCAATGGAAATAGTCGATTTAATATATGCATGTGTAATATAGATATTAACTAAATATATGCTATTAATTTTTTTGTATAAATCGAATCCTAATAGGTACATGTCGCGATCATATGTATTATATATAATTTAGTTACTAATATATACAAAAATATTATAGTAATCTTATATTAACTAAATCGTAATTCATAATATAAATATAGTAAACGAGGTAATGAATTTAAGAAATATTATAAAATTATTTTTGTTCAGTATTTAAATCTGTTAATTTAATTTTACGGGTACATGAAAATCATATGTTCAACCCTTTTAAATATTAATATTTTAACATTAATATAAATATAGGGTCACATTATTAATTTAATAAAAGACTCAAAATTCATACTCATAGATATAACACATAATCTATATCTCATATATAAATTATTTTGGATCCTAATCGTTTAAATTAACATACAATTTTAAATATTAAAAACAGAGAAATTTTCAAACCTTTTCAGATTTTATTAATTTCAGTTTTTTTATAGGGAGTTTTATGGTGTGATGGTCAATTGAGAATGTAGTAAATGAGTTTTAAAATGGTAAAAAATTTTCTTAGTCTAAATGGTTGAACATGGCAACATGTGAAATGCCATGTCATTGGTTCGACCCCACTTAATATCAACATTTTTAATATATTTCATTACACTAAGGGTAATGAGTAATTTTGTAAATGGTATAAAGAAACCTAGCTAAGCAGTAATATATATATGTATATGTATATATATAAATGTATATATATGTATGTATATATATGTATATGTATATATATTTATTAAATAGATAGATAGATTATATTCGATAATCGTACAAAGAAAATATAGTTAATACAATCAAAAATGAATTCTAACACCTTGAAGTGAAAATTTGCAGAAAAAAATATAACTTACTAATAAAAGAATAATACATAAATTGACAGAAAAATACAACTTATGTAAGTTTAAAAGAAAAATGTAGGAAAGCATTAATATCTCAAAAATTCACATATGTCATAAAGTTTATTTTGAGAGATTATAATCCCGGACTATTATTATTTCAAATTATTCTAAATTTGAAGGGCCATGATTGCATAGAACTAGATTCCAATCAATTTTCGATTCATTAATTATGTACTCAATTAATTACATTTCTTTCAAAATTTCATTATAGATGAATATAATTATAGGAATGTAATGCATGGGATAATAGCCTTTTAAATCCAGGATAGGATAGTTGAGGTTATAGTCTAGGAAGCAGATACTACAATCTTTCAGTCAACCTATTTTATATTTGGCAAGTGATACCATGGGATATGATATTATATTAAACAATCCTACTTCTATTAAAGATGTATGCGATATTACTACCGTAAGATAATTCCATGTTACCCTTGACATTCATGTATTCTGATAGATAATTCCCACCGATAATAAGATGTTGAGGGTTAAGTCTTGGTGGAGACAAGTGTGTGTATGAGTTCTCGCACACACTAAATAATCTAAGATAAAAATAAATTATCATTTTCTGTTTATATAACCGAGATAGAAATGCTTTGCAAATTAAATTCTACTACATTTACTTGAAAATCGTAAGTAATTCTGCTGGCCAATAAAAAGACCATTTCAGGATTCTCTAGGTCGAGTTATGCATATCAAGCTATTTATAGATATCTTATAAGTAATACAATTCCAATCTATCTAAATATAAAATGTATCTAATTTGAAGAATATCTTTATATAAGGAAGATTTTGCATCAAGGTCATCATAACATGGTTTCGAGTTGCAACTTAGTATGGTAGTTTTATAAAACACAATGTTTAGTTAAAAATCAGCAATTACGATCATCAACTTAGACAACATTCATGCTTAGTTAGAAAATATTTTAGGGGCTTATCAAGGAATGAAACTAGAAATATATTTTAGAGGGACCAAATAATATTTGGGAGATGGAATTAAATTATTTTATGTTTTTGTCAAAATTTTATAATAGAGTTTTATCAATTTAGACCGTTCGGTGGAAAAGAGGATAAAGGCCCTAGTACCTCGCCTCCCCGCTTATTATAATAGTGTCATCTTGGAAAAAAAACTCATCATCATTCCATTCTTTCAATTTCATGTTACCATTTCGAAAAAGAAAAATTAAATTGTTAGATATCAAGTTATTTATAACCTTTAAAGACGAAGGAAACAAAAAATTTATATACGGTTCCATTATAAATTTTATAAATGAATAAGTTTTTTAATTAAAAATATTTATTTGTACGTAAGGAAAATATTGAATTGTTACCCAAAGAAAATTGATAGAGGACACATCGGAGAATTTTCGAAAATGCAATCAAGCCTTAAACTGAAAATTGATATAATGAACAAATAATAGCCCTCTAAATCCAAGATAGTTAAGGGAATAGTTAAGGAACTACAATCTTTCGGCCAATTTTTAAATTTGGCAAGGAGCCACAATCTTTTTGCCAATCTTTTTTAAATTTGGCAAGTAATATTATAGTAAGGCACACCATTTATCATATAGCACACCATTGGATATACTCTTATATAAAATGACACCCAACAACTTTTATACATGTAGCATGGAGAAAAACATACTATTGGACATTCTCTTATATAAAACAATGGATATATACTTCTCATCGTGACAAGATGTCCATGGTTCAAGTCTCGATGAAAACAAATGTGTGCATGAATAATTTCATGTACAAATTAAAGAAGCTAAGAAACATTAATAACATAATATTATTTTCTTTGAATTAAATGAAGATTAAAATGCTTGATGAGAATTCTTCATTTTTTATTTTGAAATCGAAAGTAATTAACTCCCTATTGAAAAGACCATATCCGGTTCTGTTAGGTCAAGCTATGCATGATATCCTCTTTTCCAAGAAACTAAAATCTTATCAATAATTAAATATTTAAACATACGTTAATTAAATCCGAGTGTGCATTATCCACTCGCAAAATACAATCAACTATCGAATGAGTAAGTCTTGCTAAATAGTAAACTACTTGATTCACAGAGTGTTTTACAAAGTTTAATGACACCTTACGTTCTTTTAACTCCATCAAGACCTCCTTACACTCATGTACGTCGGGATTCAAGGAATTTTTTAGGGGCGGGGCGGGGATGATAGAGAATTTTATAAAGATTTCGGTGATCAAGGCGGGATTGGGGATGAGTGTTTCCTCGCCCCGATCCCCGACCCCGATTGTGTATATAAATAAATAATATATATTACTAATTAATTATTAAAAATAGATAAATTTTATAATATTATTTAAATTTAAAATAATCTATAATTTATTGATCAATATTTTATTTTACATTATAATATAATATAATATATTTTTATAATTTAAAATTTGCCGTTTATTTGTATTATATAAAATTTTGATATAATTTGATATTAAAAATATGAGATAATATCAATATATTTACATGTGATCAATTAGTATTTTATTATTTTTTAAAAAATATAAAATATAAAATATAAAATATAAAATAACATTATTATTTTTTAATGAAAAATTTAAATTCCCTGAAAACCCGTGAGGATTCCCGTTCCCCGTTCGGGGAAGGGATCGGGGTTCAGCGCGGTTTTTGGGATCGGGATTGGGGGCGGGGACACCACTCCCCGACCTCGAAGTGCCCCCGTGCCCATTCCTACATGTATGACCAGTTGAAATCTGTTTTTACTACCACGCTACTCCACTGTTTTTTTATCCAACTCAAGGCTTACAAGGCTTTCCTGATGCCTTTTTCTGTGGCCACTTCCGTGGCCACTTATGATAAAATGTTGTCTTGCTTGCATCATTCTATAGCCTCAATCAGTCCACTTACATAATCTCGAGCCACTCTAGAAAAACTAAAATAATAAGAAGCTGCAAATAGTGTCGTGTCAGTATTTAGTTTAATCGTATTTTCATCTGGTACGGTCTAATGCTACGCACCATCCACTGGTGTCATGAACCAAAGAGATGTGTCAAAGGTTTTATCTTGAGCATTTTTCCATTGATTGAAGAGAGGTTTTGCTGAATTGACCAATTCTACAGCTTCCGATCACTACAAGAAACACGGCTAAATACAACCGGTCCAAAACCAGCCGTATCTAAATACGACCGGTTTTGGACCTAGTCGTACATATGGGAGTGATATTTAGTATTCGGTTGTATTTAGTCTAAATACGACCGTCTAAATACAACTGGTTAAATACGACCGTTAAATTTGATCGGTCAAATTCAATCGATGTCGGTCCAAATTGATTTTTCACTTAAAATTTGAAAATCCCACCAAAATAATTAAAATGTTTGAAATATTTTAAAAAGCCCGCCCAATTATTAAACTCGACCGTATCTTGTCAAACATAAGATATTAAATTCAAGCCCATCCAGACGAATAAACAAACACCGGTTTATTAAAAAAATCTTGCCGGAATCGGAAAAATTCCAGATTCCGGCAAGCTTCAAAAATCCGGCTAAAATAGACCTAGACTCATGACTTTTGAGAAGCGAAGCGAGAGCATGAAGAACTATAATCTGATACTATTGAAATAATTGACTGAATGACACCGTGAATTATGAAACCTTTAGGACCGATAAACTCACTGCAAGTACTATTTCCCAACGCCGGCCAACCAGATCGTTAGCGCCATTCTAATTCAGCAAAAAAAAATTATCACAATCCGGAAAACACAACACCAAAGGCACCTCTCCTAAAAACATTACTTAGCTTGTTGAAAGAAATCTTAGTAATAAGTCGATGAGTCAAATTGTAAAACATCAACATCCTCAAAACACATAACAATAATCGCACAAAATCAAATTGGAAAAAAACCATCCAAATATCCATATATAAGCATACAACTAAATTAAAAAAACTACATCAATCACCAAACTGAACAGTCTCATCAAAACACAAAAGCCAATAATCGATCCATATACCATTTCAAATTCATAAGGAGAGTAAAAGAGGCTGCCTTCAATTGCACTCGCATACGTATAATTCATATATACATCAACATTATATATCAAATAAATAACCAAAAATCAAATAAAAAAATATGGCTAAAAGTGTTGCTGAACGTGCTCAAGGAAAAGCAAAGTCTTTTCTCATACAAGATGTGTCAAAAAATAGCATCAATCATCTTTGCCCATAGTTAGTGTATATATAATAAGAATAGGCTCAACCAGAGAGAAAGAGAGAAAGGGAGATAGAGGAGAGAGAGAGAAGAGAGAGAAAAGCTGCTGCTAAATTAGGGTTTTGAGACAGAGAATATGTAGCCTTTTGAATGGGCTTGATTTACAAATTATTAATGCTTTCCCAGCTTGTCCATATAGGCCCTGACCCATTAAACATATAATTTACTCCTCATCGAATTGATTTTTTTTAAATAAATTGAATTGATTGTAATATATAATTCCTTTTTTAATTTTAGGACATAAATATAATAATTAATTAAATTTTTATTTAAAAAATAATATAATATATAAATATATCTTAACAACTTAATTTTAATTAAAATATGAAATTATGATTTTGGTAAATTTTATCATAAATTTTCTCAGTTTGACTAGTACAACTATTAGAATTGGTATTTTGATTTTTTTAAAAAAATATTTTTCGATTTAACTGAATGGATGTGTATTTATATTTATATATATTACTGATATAACCAATTTTACATACTAAAATAATTTTATTTGATTTGTCATTTTAACAGTGAAGTTTTAATTTGACTAGTACAACTAACTAGTGTTTATTCCAGAATTGGTGTTTTCGATTTTTCTTCAAATATTTTTCAACGATCCAACCATATGAATGTCAAAAGATATATATATATATATATATATATATATATATATATATATATATTTCAATAATCCACCCGTATAGATGTCAATTTATATATATAATAGTGATATAACCAAAATTTTATATCAAAATATTTTGATTTGGTTTACCATTTTAATAGTCAAGCTTGAGTTTGATTAGTAAAGCAAACTAGTGTTTATTCTAGAAATGGTGTTTCGATTTTTAAAAAATTATTTTTTAACAATCCAACCGTATGGATGTCAATTTATATGTATTAGTAATATAACCAAAATTTTATATCAAAATAATTTTATTTGGTTTGCCATTTTAATAGTCAAACTTGAGTTTGACTCGTACAACAAATTAGTGTTTATTCCAGAAAATGGTATTTCGATTTAAAAAAAAAAATTTCAACGATCCAATCGTATGGATGTCAATTTATATATATATATATATATATTAGTGATATAACTAAAATTTCAAATCAAAATAATTTTATTTGGTTTGCCATGTTAATAGTCACGCTTCAATTTGACTAGTATAACTAATTTGATGTTTATTCCAGAATTGGTGTTTCGCTTTTTTTTAAAAAATATTTTTCAATGAGCCAACCATATGGATGTTAATAGATTATATATGAGTGATATAACCAAAATTGTACATCAAAATAATTTAATTTAGTTTTGCCGTTTTAACAGTCAATTTCAGTTTGGACTAGTACAACTAACTAGTGTTTATTCCAGAATTGGTGGTTTCGATATTTTTAAAATATTTTCATGATCCAACCATATGAATGTTCCATAGTATATATATATGAGTGATATAACCAAAATTTTATATCAAAATAATATTTTTTGGTTTGCCATTTTAACAGTCCAATTTCAGTTTGACTAGTCCAACTAAATAGTGTTTATTCCAGAATTGGTGTTTCAATATTTTTTAAAAATATTTTTCATGATCCAACCGTATGGATGTCATAGATATATATGAGTGATATAACCAAAATTTTATATCAAAATATTTTTATTGGTTTGCCATTTTAACAGTTAAGCTTCGGTTTGACTAATACAGCTAACTAGTGTTTATTCCAAAATTGGTGTTTCGATTTTTAAATATTTTTTTAAAGATCCAAAAGTATGGATGTCAATGTATTATATATATTAGTGATGTAACCATACGTTAATATCAAAATAATTTTTTTTTTTGGTTGTCATTTTAACAGTCACAGCTTCTGTTTAACTAGTACAAAATAATTGGTGTTTTATCCGGAATTGGTGTTTCGATTTTTTAAAAATATTTTTCAACAATCCAACGTATGGATGTCGATAGATATATATGAGTGATATAACCAAAATTTTATATCAAATAATTTTATTTGGTTTGCCATTTTAACAGTCAATTTCAGTTTGACTAGTACAACTAACTAGTGTTTATTCCAGAATTGGCGTTTCAATATTTTTTAAAATATTTTTCAATGATCCAACTGTATGGATGTCAATAAATATATATATTGGTGATATAACCAAAATTTCATATCAAAATAAATTTATTTGGTTTGTCATTTTAACAGTCAAGCTTTAGTATAACTAGTACAACTAACTGCTGTTTATTCCAGAATTGGTGTTAGATTTTTTAAAAATATTTTTCAAAGACCCAACCATATGGATGTCGATATATAATATATATATATATATATATATATATATATGAGTGATATAACCAAAATTTAACATCAAAATAATTTTATTTGGCTTGTCATTTTAAAAGTCAAGTTTCAGTTTAACTAGTACAACTAACTAGTGTTTAATCCTGAATTGGTGTTTCGATTTTTTTAAAAATATTTTACAACGATCCAAGCGTATGGATGTCAAAAGATATATATATATATTATATATATATATATCTATTAGTGATATAATTAAAATTTTTCATCAAAATAATTTTATTTGGTTTGTCATTTTAAAAGTC